>NC_047505.1:8084253-8369253 GCF_902827115.2 Pseudochaenichthys georgianus | reverse complement strand
GTAAAATGTACGTCACTTTACAGCCCGGCCCACTTTTGGGGAAACCAACGCTGTCATTTGAACGGCGATCAAGCCTGAAGCCACAGAGCTCTTCTGTTACTGTCCTTTCTTCTTAGAGGAAGTACAGAATCACGTAACTCTGGATTTGTTTTAATGTTTGAGGTGCAATAAACAACACAGCAGCTTTTTGGCATGTTAAAAACTATTATTTTCTGCCTCGCTCATGAGAGTAACAGCTGGCGAAATTACAGCCTCGCCTACTGATTTGAATTCAACCATATATCGAGCCCGATTATCGATTTCAAATTTGTGCTCCAAAAGGATATTTATAAATGACTATTATCATTATTATAAGCAAGACAATAAATGTCAAAGATATGTAGAAAATAAACGTATTTAAGATACGTTCATAACTAACGTAACGTGGGAGAAAATATGTTTCTTGCTTAACGTAATTGAGAATGCAGTTTAGTTCTGTGGGAACGTACTTTTTAGGAGACAGGGTTGTTTGGTGGCACTGACCAAATTATTGACAAATCATTTTCTAAGCTCATGGTAAAGCTAGAGGGAAGGTCAACTAATCACCACATTAATTAATTTCTTTATCCTCTGGGAACCATGCATTTTTGTATACATTTTCATATTGATCAATGACTTGATCAATGCCAACATTGACATGCATATGATATATCCTGTCACTAGCATAGCTAAAAGTAGTTATATAAAAATGTTGTGCACAAGTTAGATATACCAGAGTAATGTGGCCTTCTTATCTGGAAGGAAACATTGCTTCCTATTATTTCAGATTTAAAAAGTCCACACAAATATTTCCATTTACCTCCATTGTATTGGGGTGTGTGAAGCTGACCGTTGAGCGGCCCGACCAAGCAAGGAGAAAGAGGCAGAGAATTCAAATATAAGCCGGTGTGGGCATTTATTACTCACAAACATGACACAGCCTCAATCTGCTGTTCACATGAGCACAGCCACCAGGATCTCACACACACTACCTGCCCCTAACAGCCAGGGAAACAGAGCCTAAATACCCACACACACTAATCAGCAACTAGACACAGGTGAGGGGGGAGGAGACAACACAGGGCCCCAGGTGCACACAATCCAGCAACAGACATAATGGGAGGGGGAACACTTTTCAAACAGAAACATATAACTGAACAGAAGTACACACCCAACTAAACGCAGTCAGCACTTGTACAATTAATGCCACTTAACACTATGATGTCTACACCCCCCACATATTATTTGCACCCGGATTATTCTTAACCGCTGTCATTATACACCAGCATAAACACTTTCGGCGCTCTCGCTAACTCCCCTATCTTGTCAGGCGGAGCCGAGGACCCGACCAGCACCTGCCAGACGACATTTCAATTAATACGGTTTAATCCTTTAATAAATACTCTCTCAATAATTAGTATAAATTATATAAAATGTGCAAATATGCCATGCCAAACGGTACTGTGCAATCGCGCTCATAAAGTGCAAAACTGTTCACCAAAGTGCTGAGTTACCAGGTCCGAAGCCGTCAGTTCACAGTGACGAAGTTACCTTCGTCACAGGGTGGGGGCAGGAAATTCACAGAGGGAAACAAGGACAAAGAAAAACCTCTGTTTAGTTGTTTTTAATAGGTTAAATGGAGTCTAGTCCATTTCCTTTCAGGTCGTGCATAAGGGCCAACAATTGTGCGGCACCCTGTGAGTGAGAATGAATGAATGATACCTAATGATGACAGATATATAGATGGAGAGATGGTATGGCAATGGGTTTATCACTGTCCAGTGCCCAGTGGCTGCAGTAATTAGAAAGCCTGGGACATGCATTTACAATGTCCTGCTAAGGCCCAGATCACCAATAACAGCATTTATTGTTTTCTAATCAGCAGGCCTTTGGCTGCTCCGATCACTCAGTAAATAATGGAGATGTCAATATTGTGCCGGTCCTGTGACTCTGGAGCCCACTCACACCCCCGCCCTCACTCGCCCGCTCACCACTATAAAGCAGCCTCATTAATCACACATTACGTTTGAAAAGAGTTCAAACTGTCAAGTGTTGAAAACCTGCACACACACTGATGAACCCACGCATGTACACACACACAAATAAACATACATTATTAGTATTTCCACAACCAAAACAGTGGACACGAGTGAAAAAAAAGAGGTTTTAAAAAAAGATCATGCAGTTGTTATACATTAGTGGTCAAGCAGCCAAAATTGTCGTCTCGTCACTGAGGCAGCTCCATTGATTAGCACTTCCAGCTTCTGTTCTAGCCCAGGAATTACCCCTCTAATCTTGTAGTGAGTTATTTACTGGAGACCAATCAGCCTGATCAGAGGAATTACCTTCTCTGTAACCGCCTGGACGCCTGAAGAACTGCAGCCACACACACACACACACACACACACACACACACACACACACACACACACACACACACACACACACACACACACACACACACACACACACACACACACACACACACACACACACACACACACACACACACACACACACACAGACAAATGAATGCGCACATGCATGTGTGAGATGTTCCTTCCTATATCCAGTTAAACATGGTAAGAGAACACACACACACACACACACACACACACACACACACACAAATGAATGCGCACATGCATGTGTGAGATGTTCCTTCCTATATCCAGTTAAACATGGTAAGAGAACACACACACACACACACACACACACACACACACACACACACACACACACACACACACACACACACACACACACACACACACACACACACACACACACACACACACACACACACACCTTTATCCATGACCAACCAACAACTCAATATCTAATAATCCCCACATTTCATCATGTACCTCCAAACATAAGATGCTTAGCTTCCTTTGAAATGTTTAAAAGTGCTTTGTCTTCTTATTTTGAGGTGAATTGTAAATGCTATCGATGATTTAACACGTACAAAACACTATGTTCATATACATTTTATTTTATAGCTGGGCAAACGTACTTGTTCATGACCTCTCTGTGGCCACATATATGTTATGTTTAAATGTGGCATATCTCATTTTTTATGTTGTGATAGTAGTCTGTTAGTTATATTGTGACTTGATTTTGTTTTGTAATTGTATCATTTCTCCTCTCTAACTATTTGTACTATATGTTACAGTAGGACCCCCTTGAAAAGCAGATTCAGGTTCATCTTAAAAAGGTGTATCCTAAATAAATACATTTCAATTATGTTATGCTTCACAATGCCAGTACTGTTAAACTCAATCGTGACTTTTCTAAAGCTCCGTCCATCAATAACAATGGGCATGCCGCAGTACAACTCTAAAGTAATTATATTTGACAAAATACCACTTAATTCGGAATATACAGTCATTCTGCTCAGTGTACTTTATGGTGGCCTTTCAACTATTTCCTCCGCCACAAACCATTCCGCTTTGTTCTCCTTAATTGGCCACATAACCAAGCTATATGTTAACGTGGCAGGAAGTGAGTCAACATTTCCCCCTGACAGGCAGTGTTCCTGTTTCACCAGCATAATGAGATTTAGGATTTGAATAAACTGGTGTTTAGGTTGGGCGGCAGCCATTTGGCATAGGTACGCAAGTGTGTGTGACAGAACGTGTATATATACGTAGAGTTTGTGTTCTGATCTCTGTGTAATTATTCATGATCTTCACATCGCAAACTGATTACAGTTGAGAAATGTAAGAATGTCAGAGCAAAATGGAATAAGGTGGGTTGGAAAACAATAGGAAACGGGGATCCTCTGTTCCCTACTTTGGTTTCCTTTACTAAATCCTCCTCCTACACCAACCCCCCCCCCCTCACTTCTCTTTTCCCATAATTCTCCTTTCACACACCCTCCTCCTCCTCCTCCTCCTCCTCCTCCTCCTCCTCCTCCTCCTCCTCCTCCGTCATTCTAGAGGGGAAACAGCGGTGGCGACAGGCGAAGCAGAAACCCATTTTTCAGTTTAAATGCCAAGTGGTTATGTAGCATAATATTCAGTCAGAAATTAACCATATTTCCCCTGCAGCCTGTCAAGGAGCAGCGACTGAGGCTGAAGGGGGGGGGGGGGGTGTAGATTTCTCCAGCGCTGAGTTTGAATTATCAACACTGGCTTCCTTCAGAGCAGACTTAAGTCACATTACATCTGAGATAGCTGGCAAACGCCTGGGGCGCTAAGGGCCAGAGCATGTGTCACTGAGATCACATCATCTCCCTCGTAGTGTGTTCTTCCAAATGTAGCAGAGTCAAATGGTTCAGATTGAGATGAAAGGTGAGTCAAAGAGATTAACAGTTAGAATTTGTCATGGCAAAGGTTTATAAAGACAGTTTGACCTCATAGCATAGCTTGTAACGCACAGAGCCTGTCGTTAGTTAGCAGGATAACCCTCTACAGAGTAAGCTAATGAGTATTAAAGCATCATGTTGCTGTGTGTAACAGATGTAAATATGCAGTGGGGTTTATTTAATTTAATTTAGTATAATCACACAAATTCTGTGTTTTATATTATTTTATTCTGTGTTCTTCATTTTATTGAATGTTAAATACCTGGCAAGGTCGGAGATCAGTGGGCGGAACCTCTGAAGTGTGGTCGCTGTGCTCAGGAGTTTTTTGTTGTGAGGACTTTCCCCCCTATATATTGTGTCTCTCACGTTTCCTCTGCCCTTTTCGTAAAATGTTCCATGTGAGAGGAGTCACTGTGAGGGAAATTGATGTAAAACTGATCGTTTTATCTGTTGTCAGTCATTAAACAGAGATCGTCTCAACTTTACGCTGGCTCGGGTCTCGTCCATTATCAACACAACGCAGAGACCGCTTAACCACACCGGTTACATGTGCTATCTTTGGCAACTACATTGCTTAATGTCAAGCAGTTTTGGAAGCTAAGAACCAGGTATGGTACCCGATATGTTTGGTCAAAACCTCTAATATAATTTATAGATAAAAAGCAAGTTAGTGCATCTTTCCGCGTTTCAGAACATCGAAAGTAAAACAAATAATGTTTTACTTTCGCCAAGACCAATGGTGCAAACAAATACTTCTCAGGTGGCCCGATTACCGGAGTTGGGAAGTTGTTTTCTGAAATTACAGTAAATGTATGTATTGGAATGTATAAATGTTACACAGTCAATCTACAGGGATGCACAGATGGCGGATGGACTTGAATTTGTTGTCTTCCGACCTCTTCCAGGCATCAAGTCCAGCTGTTTTGACACAGCCGTCGAGGTAAGATACCAATGCACAAGGCCCCCTTTAGCATCTGCAGACTCTGGGCTTTCAATTAACTACAATGCTAACTTATCTGAGTCTATTAGACCTTCTGAGCAATTACTTACCCGACAAAGTCCACATAAGGAAAACACTGTGGATGAATGGGTCCAACATATAAAGGATTTTAACACAGGAAACTGCTTCTTAAATCCCTGGTGAAATGAAACACAGCAAAAAAAAAGCTGGAGTTATGACGTTACGTAAAAAAAAGCAAAAGTTTTACCCTTTTTCTGTCTAAAATAGGGTTGTTGTACTCTAGGTCAGTGGTTCCCAAACGGTGTGCCGCGGCACACTGGTGTGCCGTGAGGCAAGTCCGGGTGTGCCGTGGGATTTTGTGACAACCATACGTTATTATTGCAATATACAACAAACAAAAATAATTATTTTTTAATTTACTATATCAGTACTTTGTAGGTGTATATGTACGTAATCTGCGCGACTTGCGCGTCCACATCTCCGCGTGCAGTGCTGCATAAACATGGCTGAGTCAGCGATAACTCTCGAGGGGTGGAGGTATGCCCATTATTTTGAGTTCATCCGAAGAATAGACAGGAATGCGACGGTGAGGTGTAAACTGTGTCCAGGCCAGAAGCTGTTATCCACTGCTGTAAACACCACGTCAAACCTCAACAAGCACCTGCAAAGAACACATGCTAAGGTGGAGCTACCGCACACGCTATTTGTTGTTTGTTTATATCACAGTCTGTTCTTCTTCTCTGTCTTCCGGTTGTTGCCTGTTTTGAATGACGAATACACACTCCCGCCGCCTGCTGGTAAGGAGAGTTATTGTACGTGCTCGGCTGAAGTCTTTGCGGTGACTGGTTCCAGTGCAACACATGGCCAACACGCAGGAGAACACGGCGACGCAATAGCGTGAGCAGAGATAGACTGCGCAAAATATACAGATAGTAGGAGACAGAGAACAGCCATAGTCAGATAGGAAAACATTCAGGATCTGGATCAGTCTTATGCGACAATGGAAACTGAACTAAAGAGAACATTTGAAACTTTAGCAGTCTGCGTGATCTGCCTGCAGGGAGGGGCGGGCCGGCCCTGCGAGTAAAGTAACGAGTAAAGTAACGAGTTACTTTATGTAGAGAGTAACGAAGTAGTGTAATATATTACTTTTTTTTAAGTAACGACCCCATCTCTGCTGAAATGTTACATTTATAATTTGTAGTTCAGGACCATGGACAATGCAGCTTCCTTGCATTGACAGTTCTCTGTGCTGAATTTCCTTTGTCTCATGTTTAATGTTGTGACCTGTCTGGTTTAAATGAGTGTGTTGCTGCTTTGATGAAGCCTAATTTGATAACGTTTCAAATTAATTTCTGAAATATTTCGTTAATAAATATTTCATGAGTAATATAGTTGTCTGTCACATTTTATTTGGCATTAGTAAATAATTATGCACATAATACAGATATTTTACATGATATGAGTGATAACACGTGTTATAAGGGCTATTTTGCACAATAGGTGTGCCTTGAGATTTTTACTTGTCCTTTGGTGTGCCTTGGGCACAAAAAGTTTGGGAACCACTGCTCTAGGTAATGAAATTCCCTTGTTCAGGGTAACTTGCACACCAGCCCCCTTGTGTCTGCCCAGGAAACCCTGCGCCACATTTAGGCCCTTTGATTCCTCTGGAGCAGGATGGGGATCGATACAGGCTTTCTGAAGTGGCTCCTCCATCCATTCCCCTGCGTTAACGACAGCCATAACTCACCGGGCTGGCAGGAGGGGAGGTTCATATATATATATCTCACCCCCAGAGCTGTGACCTTTCTGTCTCCCCACTGACAGCTCCTACAGAAAAAGGTGTCAATTAATGACATTTAGAAAATTTCATATCACTACCAATAACTCTGAAGCTTTTTACAGGAACTCTTCTATTGGCACTGAAGACTTGTGTGGGTGTTGGCAAGGGAGGGAAAGAGGGGAGACAGACAGACGGAGGGAGCCGTCATTAATGTCACTTGGTTTCCATGTCATCATTTTAAACTCAGGATGGTATAAAGGGCAATACATCATTCTGATTGTGTTCAGAATGATCTATTAGTCATCACAGATTTCTTTGTCCAGTCTCTTGTGTGGCACTAGAGCTTTTTTTTGTCAATAAATAAAGTATGAGGAGTCAGATCTTGGAATACCGTACAGCTTTTATGGCTTCAAAGTCTGAATTACAAGACATGATGTGCCCAGTACCTTTTGTTGGCCTTTTCACTCATTGGACTTGGATATGAACTTGCCTTTCTACTCTATCAGTGCCGTTTGTATTGAAGCAGTGCATTGGTTACCTTCTAGTGTTCAGGAGTAAACAGCCGGTGGGTGACATAACCTTTCATGTAGCGGCAGACTGTACGTACACAAATAATTGAAGCCCTTGACCCTGTCTAGCAGCACCCGGCTGTAAGTACAAACCTGACATTTTGATACCGCTTCGGGGGCCCCTTCTACCACTTATTCTTATATTTCAATAATCCATGACGGCCCAGAAATGAAGGGGGAAAAGAAAGCCAGGCAGGGTAGTATGTGGAAGTGTGAATGATTAAGATTGTCAAACTCAAATAATACACTTAGAAGACAGACTATAAATCAGGTTTTGTGACATTTTCAAGAAACCGCAGCGCACTGTGTGCGAAGTAAGCCGGGGTTTTATAACAGAAACCACCCATGCAATCACACAAGCACCCATTGCTTTGTGCCCCAAATGCCATTCATTCATTATTAATATAGTATATTTATTTATTTCAGGCCCTTGCTTCCTCAGCTGCTGAATGCCTGTAACCTTTTCAGTGCAATATCCGCCCATGTTTTGAGGTCTTCATAATGATATCTGGTTGTGTGGTGAGGAGGCCGGCTGGGAGGACCGTCACCAGTGGGAAGGTCAGTGGATGATGGTCGTTGGATTTGCTGCGGTGAGAGTATACTAATAAAGCAACAGACAGGCAGTTAAGGACTGACAGCTATCGACAGCGGTGAGGAGAGGAAGCCACAGCTCGCACCCCCAACAGTGGAAGAATGGTGCTTGTTTTGCCATTGACTGAGGCCCGGGCTCTAGTCGATGGTTATCTCCTTGCACCCCTCAATATACCCCCCCCCACCCTCTGCCTTGCCCTCCCCCTCCCTCTTCTTTTGAGCATTCACACTTTAATCATCGCCGCTGAGATGTTGTTTGCTGTCACCTCCACCAAATTTACAACACCATCAACAGCATTTGCATATTGCCTAATACGGACATTTCCAATTGAGGCTGTCCCTCAGCTGCTGATGGCTTGTGTGTTTCATGGTTGTTATTCCCCCCCCCCCCCCATCACCCCCCCCCCCCCCCTGCCATCACTGCAGCAATGTCCAGATAAGAGCGATGAAGTTAATTCCTGACCTCTCGATTGACTCGTTTCAACCTTCTGTCGTTTGCTGCCTATCAGTGGTGGTTACAATACAAAGTGGCCTTGTACCACTGCAATGCGTTTCAAATGGGCCACATGAATGAACATAGAGTATAATTTACAAAAGATAATAAGCGGTCGATTAATAACATAGTTTAACATTTTACACTTATTCTCGTTCTTGCTCAGTTTTTGACAAAAGTTTATACCACTCTTTATTACATGGCTTAGTTGAATACTCGATTCTGATTGGTCAATTCAGAACACGTGACACGTTGTTAATCCAGAACAGACAGACCGCTGTCAAGGATTTATTGACCGTTGTTAAGGACGCTCACATCTGCACAAAGAAGTCCGTTTGATTGAACTCTATACAGTTGGGCTGAAAAGATGCTTTTCTAACTGACAAGGCAAGAGCGACAAGAAAACAGCGGAGAAGTAACGGGCAGAAACCCTCCTTTTTACGCAGCGGTCCAGACATAGACATCAAACGGCGACACATATTCAGTTGCCAGTTACTTTGGCATTAGGGCAGGGATATCTAGATTCTTTTTCAAGGTTTGACATCATGAATTGTGCTACTTTTAAAGCAAGCAGCGATGTTTTCAAATCTGTAATCAAAATTCTCCTCAGAAATATTATCGAAGCAGTTCCTGCCGTTGCTACGTTAGTTCAAACGGTAACAACGGACTATTTTTCTTAGCGGATACATGTCAATTTAAATCAATAAAATCATTTTCTAAATCCACAAAAGCATTTCAATTACTATTGGGAGTCATACCGTTACTTTGTTGAGAATGTGGCCATGTAATAAGCGGGATAATGTGCAGCGACTTGGTCATTATGGGGAAAATCATTATTTTCCCCATAATAGAGTGGCGAAGTCCCTCCCCTTCCGGGGGACCTTATTTCGAAAAAATTATGTATTGAAGTCAATGGAGAGAGAAAGATTATCTTTCGATCCCGTTTGAATTGTGCCACGAATTACACATACAGTATGATGTTTGTCAATTTAAAAGATAATTTTGCAAGTAAAAAAAAAAAATGATTGTCGTAAAACTGTGAAGTAACACTTGTTTGTGTGAAACGCTCAATGAACTACATCTCTGGTCTCGCAGAACAACACACGTCACCAAGATGGCCGTCACTACTGTCTTGTCAACAAAACGATTGTCTACCCTCACTATCACCACAATGAAACACGTCTAGAAGAATGTCATGCAAAGCTGCCTGTCTGCCTTCCTTTGATTCTCTCTGAACTGCCTGGTCTTTTTAATGTTTAATGTCAACCATTTGTGCAGATAGCATGAAGTAGAAAAGATCGGCGATCGCCTATGCTAGCGTTAGCATTTCTCCCCCGGGCTTAAATTGTGTATTATAGAATGGTCACACCGGTGACAGTAGTCTTCAAAGGGTTCACGAAATATGACTACTACTCTTACTGTTTTCATAGTCTTATATTTCAACAGTTTTACGACAAACTGACTTTTTTGACATGGAAATTATTTTCTAAGATTGACAAACATCATGTGTGTAATCCATGGCACAATTCAACGGGATCGAAAGATACGTTTTCTCTCTCCATTGACTTCAATACATTTTTTCTCTCCCAAATAAGGTCCCATGGACCGGATGTAGATGGGCGTGACTTCGCCACTCTATGACCGCGTCGCTGCACATTATCCCTTACTTAATCTCCTATAAGTAATAGCTTTTAGTTTAGTATAACAACTGAATACATAAAGATAAAAGATAACGTTCACAAATTAACCAGGCTAACCATTTGTTCTCATCCCTTATTCTCAATGGTTAGCAAAGCTAATTGTCTTGAGGCAGTATGAGTCATGGCCCCATACCCCAATTTTAGTAAGGAGGCCAGTTAAGGACCCCCAACCACCTTGTGATTATTTCTTCAATTTTTTCAAGGGCTGATCTTTAAAATAAAACACACTATTGGCTTTCACAGGGTAGGTCTTTCATGTCCAGATGTACTTCAGTTTACTTTCTGGAGTCTTAGCTTGTTGCTAGCAACTGTCAATATGGCATGTCTTAATTAGTGAGCTTTAGAGGTGCTGGTAGGCAGATATTGTAGAGTAAGGTCAGGGTTTTTCTTAATATCTATATAATTGATTGTTAACATGAGCTAACTGGTTGCTAGCTTAGCTTCATATTTACAGTAGCCTACAGACATGTGAGTTGCACCGCTCTTCTCTACTAACTGTCCACGTAACCCAGTCTCACGGCATTTCGTGTTATAGTCACAACATTTAATCTATTGATTCGTGTTCATCAACACCATTTCCCCATTTTTATCGTGTCACACAGAACGATTTTAAAAGCGATGTATTTCTATTGGTAGTATGTTTCGTGCCTGCACCACGTCTTTTTTTTCCGGTCGGGTCTTGGAAGACCGGAAGCTGTGTGGTTGATAAAAACATGTTCTTACTCAATATCAAGCCACGAGTATTGTTTTTATTTTAAATCGTATAATGTCGGACTTTTTTGCCGTCCCTGAGGAAAAGAATGGGGCTCAGATACTGAAATCTTTTTAAATCTTTTTTTCCTTCTTATTTGTTATTCTTTTCTAAATAACATACTGTTATTTACTCAACAGTAACACACAATTATCCTTGTTTTTATCTATTTGTTTAATTCTATAATATCTGGCTTTTTTGCCGTCCGTCAGGAACTGAATTTCAAAATAAAGTCACCGGTAACAGACGTAGGCGATACACACCCACTGAACTGATTACCCAATAGCATAGGTCTAAATTGATAAAAGAAAAGAGGGGGCTGAGCTCATGCGGGAAATTCTGCTGTGATGACATGCCATATCATGGATTATCAAGGATTCTTTCTGAAAAAGTATGGAGCTCAAAAGGCTTTCTCTCTTGCCGGTTATACCACAAGGTGAGTTCCTTTTTATTTCCTGCTTCTTCACCACACATGCTCTCCAGTACAGGTTATCTCTGAGTGTTAGCAATGCTAATGTAAACATGCACCGACCATATTACGTCCAAAACAGTCGGGCATTGTTTCTGATAGCAACGTTTCTGATAGGGCTGTGGGTGTAAAGCCAGTCTACATTTCCAATATTACGTCATATTGGATGCACATCTGGATCAGCTCCGTTGTTCCCCGTTTTTAGAGATTTGGGTATGGAGGAAAAAAAAGGGTTTTATTTTCTGACGCTGCGTGAGTTCCCTGACACATATTTATGTATAAAAGACATCAAAAAGTGCATTTTGCATGATAGGTCCCCTTTAACATTGCAGGAAAGAAATATATTAGACGTTTAGTACTATGTCAGACTTAATGTTTATCTGTAGATACCCCCAAAGCTTTTTCTATTTAAAAGACGACCTTAACCTAAAGTATTCTTTAATGTTTAAATAAAGGTTCATTCATTTTTCTGTTTTGCACATCCTCCTATTTCTATCATTGACCTTCTACTTTCCCCCTATTTTGTACGTACTCTTAATATTATTTTCATCAAATATAACATTCAACAAAAAAATTCAATAACGTGCTTTAACCACTAGGCGGTGCAGGTTAAACAAACTGTCAAGTTTAAAGTGTTAACACAACAAATTATACATTTTATTATTAGTGTAGGACACTTCTGAACATCTGAATATGTGTAGTTTTATTCATGTTTTCACATAATTTTACAGCATATTGCTATATTATTTATAATGCTGTCAAAATTATCGCGTTAACGGCGGTAATTAATTTGTTTAATTAATTGCGTTAAAATATTTCGCGTTTAACGCATGTGCAGAATGGCCCGCCCATACATCCCACCAGTGGCAGCCTGGGGTAGGCTACACCCATACCAAGAAATGGCTTAGCCCGACCATGAAAAATGATGTTAAAGTAAGCAAATAAAGTCTGCCAACTCGTGGAGTAAATTGCACAGACAGCAGTTAGCAGAGGTGGGACCAAGTCATTGTTTTGCAAAGTCCGAATCAAGTCTCAAATCTTTGCGCTCAAGTCCGAGTCATGTCTCTGCGCTCAAGTCCAAGTCAAGTCTCAAGTCAGGATGAGCAGTCCAAGTCCTAAACTTTGACAAAATGAGTCTTAAACAAGTCATTATGTGCTTTTCATCAATGTAATGGCATTGATCAACAGAATAATACTAATTATCAAACATGCTCTTTATTAGTCACATTAATAATTTAATAATCCATTTTCTCTCTCTGGTAAAGAAACGTGTTTTTCTAATTTAAGAAGGATCAGTAAGGTAAGGCTACCATGACGGTTTGATTCAGAGGAGTTTAATGTATAAGATCCCTGATGTTGAGGTAACCAGAATGTTATTTCCACTGTGTAACAACATGTTATAAGGGACCCAGAATCTATCTTTATGCAAGGTATAATGTGCAGCTATGTTTTGATGCTAATACCTTTTCTACTTTTACTTGTAACATTTTGAATTGCAGAACTTTTTATTGTACAGGGTTCCTGCAGGTTTCGCCAACTCAAATTTAAGACTTTTTAACACCTTTTTAAGACCACTTTGAATAGAATTTTAAAACCTATTTCACGGGCAATAAAGTATGGAAAGGAAAATGTATATGAAAGAAGAAATACGTCCCATAATCACTTACAAAGTAAATGTATTCATGTTCAACATAAGAACAGTGACTGAACATAACAGCATAACAGTACAGAACTGTGTTAGCGTATTAGACAAAAAGTGTGTGTGTTAGGGCTGTGCAATTAATCATATTTTAATCGCAATTACGATTTTGGCCTGCCACAACGAAAACAACATAATCGAAAAAACGATTATTTTGCTTTGCTAGGTTGTGACAGTGCACTACAACATATTTGATCTAATTAATTTGTTAGTAGTGTATCATTCATTTAATTCATTTTTGTATTGGTTTTTCAGTTGAATTATACGTTCAGGGTAATCAACAGTGAAAAAGATACTGTTCAAATTAGTATTTGTTTTAAAGTTCAATAAATGGATGTTTTCAAAGTCAATGAATAATCGTATTTAATAATCATAATATTAATTATTGACATAACCGAGCAGCCCTAGTGTGTGTGTGTGTGTGTGTGTGTGTGTGTGTGTGTGTGTGACAAGAGCTATATTCAGAGCTCTGCTGCCTTGGCTACACAATTTCATCGTTGCTGTTGTATGATTGGTGTTTAGCTACGGTATTTAGCGTCTACAGCACCTCCGCTTTTAGGGTTGACGTAGACCCAAACATCGCCCGGAGGTCCCCCGGTGTTGTTGCGGGAGCTGCTGCACTAGCTGCTGCACTAGCTAATGCTACATTAGCAAAACAAACGCTAATTTTGCAAAAGGTGCAGCGGGCTTCAAACACGTTCCCTCCAATGGTTTCAACCAAGCACTAAATTAGATGTTTTCCAACCAAATACGGTTGAACTTACACTTCCCCATATTTATTTGTAAGTAGATTCGAAGATAGGCCATGGATGTATATAGGCTACATGAGCTGAAGCTTGGTTGCTAGGTTACTAGCTGGGTGTTCTCCAATAAGGGGCCGGGGGAAACAAAGTTAGTGATTACTGGTTCCATGTTGATTTAATTCAATACAAATTGTTGGGGGGAACTGAAAGGCTATTACCGTACTGGTTACTTTGCAGCCCGGACATTTCCCCCAAAACACATTTAGACGCTGTCACAACACAGAAGTACCTTTCAAATCCGATAATCTTTAAGACCTTCTAAATCATATTTAAGACATTTTTAAGGCCTTCAATTCAGATTAACAAATGTAAGACTTTTTAAGACTTGTTAAGACCCCGCGAGAACCCTGATTGTAACTTTTTTTTTAATTGTCTGAACTTCTCCCACCTCTGACAATAAATCCTGAGTGGTTACAACAAAAAAACCCGCTATGAAGGTTATTTTCATTTTACAAATCCTGCACTCAGCTTTGCTTTCTCCAATATCATTGAAAAGCAGCCAGATGCTGCTTCTTTTTTCACTTTTCGCTAATTTCTTGACTTTTTCCGACGCGCTTGCATTTAAATCCGGCTCTGTGCAGCTGGCTTGTACCACTACACATGCTGTGCCCCCCACCCTTCTTTCACATAATGGTATGATCTTAGTGTGTCCTCGCATATGATTGGCCGCATGGTGGCCCAACTAAATAAAGACCCGCCCCTGCCTGCAACGATTCTCAGCAAGAGTAGGAGTGGCTGAAGATTCTGCTCTCCCCGACGGGAGTCTGCTCTTCTAACGGCAGCTCGCGATCGGCTTGTTGGAGACCTCTGAATTAAAGTATCAAGTCACCTCAAGTCAGAAGGCTCAAGTCCAAGTCAAGTCCCGAGTCATTGGTGTTCAAGTCCAAGTCGAGTCGCAAGTGTTTTGTGATGTTGTCAAGTCGAGTCTCAAGTCATCAAATTTGTGACTTGAGTCTGACTCGAGTCCAAGTCATGTGACTCGAGTCCACACCTCTGGCAGTTAGTAAGATTGATTTCAGTAGCCACTTGTCTGGAAATACCGAAGACCAGAAACGGCTTTGAAAACTTTTGTCACGTAGTGATCGTCTTCTCAATAGAACATCTTTGATAATGTCTTCTGGCCAATCAGAATCAAGATAACGGCGTGGTGTTGTTGCAGGAAGTCCCGAAGGAGAATACTTTTGCTGTAGTACAGGGGTGCACATAACTGGTACGCAGGTTATGTGCGTAATCTGAAATGCGTACCGACGTACTTGTGAAGCTTTTCCAGAAGGCGGTTAGATCACCGGACGACATAGTCGGTCTCCGTGTGCACAGACAGGGCTGCTGTTAACGTCGGTCTGTACAACGGAATTCTGCCAAAACTACGCCAACCGGCTGCGGAGGGAGACTCCTCCCTTCACTGGAGAACTGCCCTAAAACAGCTGATCACAACGTTCACACTCTGTGGTCACGAAGTACTCCACTAGCCCCCCCCCTGTCGACTTTCCTGAAGTACTCCCCCGTTGATAGAAATCAACACGTAATGAATTAAGACCCCACGGTTTGAGGATTGATAGGTGTGTGGGCTGTCTTTCATTTTGACATGCAGACAAATGTTATAATAAACATATGTATGTTAAATGGATATATCCACCTTCTTTCATTTATCTTTCCATTCCCACAACAATATACATAAATAAATGGCATATTTTGGACATAGTTCAAATGGTGATTAATCATAATTAATTAATTGTTAAGCTGTGATTAATCGGATTAAAATTGTAATCGTTTGACAGCCCTAATTATTTCACATATTGTAGTTCTACACATTAATATCCGAGGTATATCCGTAATGTAATAGTAAGCTATTGCAATTATGATGCCATGTGTCTCCCATCACCCAAAACCCCTGACTATTCTCCAACTCAGTGTTTACATTCTTTAATTCAAAGAAAATTAATATATTTTAAAAACTACAAGTCCCTGTCTATCAGCTGTGCACTGATACCTATCTACCAATTGGATCAAATATAAAAGTCAGCTGAATTACTATTGATACTGCAAGGAGACGTATTGTGTGAAGAGAAATTGAAGATGTTGTTTAATTGCTGATATATTTATGATCCACGTCACGTATTCAGTTTCGGTGGCAGTTCTTCCAGTTTGTCTAGAAGTCTTCTCATCAGGGCTCTATAAATAAAGAACTAAGGCAGATGTGTAATATTTAATGCAACTGAACCGTGTATTACAATGCCGTTATGTGATGACTTTCAAAGATAAAAGCAAGTACACTCGGAATAAAGTATTATTTTTTTATGTTTTCGGATTACATATCGCATAAACACCATATCCCAACGTGCATTGCGGCTAAAACATCAAATCACCAAGCTTCAACTATAACTGAGGATATTGGGTAATCAGTTCAGTTGGTGTGTATCTGTATCGCCTACGTCTGTTTACGGTTATTTTGAAATTCAGTTCCTGACGGACGGCAAAAAAGCCCGATATTATAGAATTAACCTGTTTAGCCCCGAGCCTGTTTTTCAGGTCTCAGGCTCAAAAATGACATTCCCAGAACAAATGACCATAACTTCACTTCTAAAAGGGTTAAATTAATAATCTTTTTTCTCAAAGTAATGATAAACCTGTGAGTTGGATGTAGAAAAGTCAATCAATATAGAGTTTTTTATTTTAAAGAAAATTCAGATTGAACATAGTAAAAAACTGTAAATTATAGTGTCCGTCCAAAACATTTGTTTTACTTATAGTGAAAACTACCCTTGGATGATGGTAACCCAGCTAGAAATGTTTGGTTCTAAAAATTCTGAGAATGTTACATTCATTGTTCTAGGGATGTTTTCAGCGGGAAGTTTTCTTTTGGTTCCCAGAACGTTCTTCTGAAAGGTAGGATAATGTTCTCTAAAACGTTCTTAAAATGTTTTTGATAACATTGTTAGAACATTATGCCCTACTGTTCTTAAATGTTTTCAGCTGAAGCTTTTATTTGGTTCCCAGAATGTTCTTCTGAAAGGTAGGATAATATTCTCTAAAAACATTCTTGAAATGTTTTTGATAACATTGTTAGAACATTATGCCCTTCTAGGGATGCACCGATCGCCGGAATCAGTATCGGCCGATACCGATCGCCGATCCGATCAAGTGGAAGATTTAAACATCACTTTAAATCTTCCATTTAAAGTGATGTTTAAAACTCAGTTAATGGGGCTCACTGGAGCTTCCACAAACAACAATCAACATAATTATTACATTCAAATGAAGTACATTATTCAAGTTTACATTCACTTTGGATAATAACACGGGAGAAATGAGCAGAAGCGCTCTCTTTTCCTCTCTCCCCCTCTCTCGACAGTCCGTCAGTATCTCATGCAGCTCACTGATCCAGTAATGAGTGACCCGACAGTGAAGAATAAATATATTTATTATAACTTGTTTAGCTTGTTCCAGAGGTAGATAAAATAGCTAAGTAGGTCTAACTCTTGTGTGTTTTGCTCCGCTCACCGGTCCGTCACAGCGGGAGGAGCTGCAGGATTTCTGCTTCACACACATTGCATTCCGCTATTTTACTGTCTTTTTCGGACACCTTAAAATACTGCCAGACCGGTGAAGCCATTTTGGCGAGCTTGTTTTGCCGTGCACAGAGAAAATTGTCATGTATTTTACGTCTTGCGATCGGCATGTTTGGAGAGCACCGATCGATCGGCAGAGAGTGAGTATCGGCCGATCTCGATCGGTGACCGATCGATCGGAGCATCCCTATGCCCTACTGTTCTTAAAATGTTTTCAACTGCAAGTTAGATTTGTTTATTTTGCCAGAATGTTATTATTTTAGAGAAGGATAACATGCTTTATGTTTAAAACATTATGCAAATGTTCTGTGGTAACAATTTACTAAAATAGTTTTACATTATTAGAGCATAAAGACATAATATTCCTGTAATTGTTCAACTCAAAATGCCTGGTTAAGTGGACTGACCACCGTGGTCATTAGGATGATTTTGATAGTTTACTTAACTATTGGAATTTTCTATTAACACATGTAAAAGGATAAATCAGAAAGCTGGTGAAAGTAACATTTGTTTATTAGAAAAGGGGAGCTGGGAGTGGAGGTTGGTTATGGCAGCAGTGGGAAACAGTTGTTCCAGGGTGGAGAGGCCTGGCTGGTCTTGGGAGTGTGGAAGGCCTTGGATTCCTCCTGGGAGAGACATCGAAATGAGTTTGAGGCAAAAGCAGGCAAAGTTGTCAAATAAGCTGGTACAAAGCTAGAGCGGCACGCAACAAACCATTCACAGCAACAATCCGGCAGGGAATGAGTGCAGGCTGCAGGCTTTCATAGTGTGGCTGGTGAGCAGGTTGCAGGTGTGGTTGATTGGAGATTGCTCCCAGCCGTGTAGAGCAGACCAGCAGGCAGAGAGAAGACACACAGTAGAAACAAACACATACAACACTAACAGGGTTTCAGGGACGGGCAGTGACAGTCGGTCCGGACCGTTCCTCTATATGTCTGTCGGTCTCAAATCTAAAGGGTGCGATAACGATTTTCATCCACTATGCATAAACAGCGGACACTGTTTATACGCAGCCCTCACAAACCACACACGGCCAGATAGCTTATCCAACAGTTAGAACCTACATACGAGACACAACCTTTATAGTCAGAAAAAAGTGTGATTATTTTCGGATATTTTACACATATGATATTATGAACACTGTGGGCCTACATACCTTAGTGTGATTATAAGTGCATGTGAGTGAATATTGGCATGCAAAATTCGTTTGTATACGTCCTATTAAATGTTACACAGTCAATCTACAGGGATGCACAGATGGCGGATGGACTTTGAATTTGTTGTCTTCCGACCTCTTCCAGGCATCAAGTCCAGCTGTTTTGACACAGCCGTCGAGGTAAGATACCAATGCACAAGGCCCCCTTTAGCATCTGCAGACTCTGGGCTTTCAATAACTACAATGCTAACTTATCTGAGTCTATTAGACCTTCTGAGCAATTACTTACCCGACAAAGTCCACATAAGGAAAACACTGTGATGAATGGGTCCAACATATAAAGGATTTTAACACAGGAAACTGCTTCTTAAATCCTGGTGTGAAACCAGCAAAAAAAAAGCTGGAGTTATGACGTACGTAAAAAAAAGCAAAAGTTTTACCCTTTTTCTGTCTAAAATAGGGTTGTTGTACTCTAGGTCAGTGGTTCCCAAACGGTGTGCCGCGGCACACTGGTGTGCCGTGAGGCAAGTCCGGGTGTGCCGTGGGATTTTGTGACAACCATACGTTATTATTGCAATATACAACAACAAAAATAATTATTTTTTAATTTACTATATCAGTACTTTGTAGGGTATATGTACGTAATCTGCGCGACTTGCGCGTCCACATCTCCGCGTGCAGTGCTGCATAAACATGGCTGAGTCAGCGATAACTCTCGAGGGGTGGAGGTATGCCCATTATTTTGAGTTCATCCGAAGAATAGACAGGAATGCGACGGTGAGGTGTAAACTGTGTCCAGGCCAGAAGCTGTTATCCACTGCTGTAAACACCACGTCAAACCTCAACAAGCACCTGCAAAGAACACATGCTAAGGTGGAGCTACCGCACACGCTATTTGTTGTTTGTTTATATCACAGTCTGTTCTTCTTCTCTGTCTTCCGGTTGTTGCCTGTTTTGAATGACGAATACACACTCCCGCCGCCTGCTGGTAAGGAGAGTTATTGTACGTGCTCGGCTGAAGTTTGCGGTGACTGGTTCCAGTGCAACACATGGCCAACACGCAGGAGAACACGGCGACGCAATAGCGTGAGCAGAGATAGACTGCGCAAAATATACAGATAGTAGGAGACAGAGAACAGCCATAGTCAGATAGGAAAACATTCAGGATCTGGATCAGTCTTATGCGACAATGGAAACTGAACTAAGAGAACATTTGAACTTTTAGCAGTCTGCGTGATCTGCCTGCAGGGAGGGCGGGCGGCCCTGCGAGTAAAGTAACGAGTAAAGTAACGAGTTACTTTATGTAGAGAGTAACGAAGTAGTGTAATATATTACTTTTTTTAAGTAACGACCCCATCTCTGCTGAAATGTTACAATTTATAATTTGTAGTTCAGGGACCATGGACAATGCAGCTTCCTTTCATTGACAGTTCTCTGTGCTGAATTTCCTTTGTCTCATGTTTAATGTTGTGACCTGTCTGGTTTAAATGAGTGTGTTGCTGCTTTGATGAAGCCTAATTTTGATAACGTTCAAATAATTTCTGAAATATTTCGTTAATAAATATTTCATGAGTAATATAGTTGTCTGTCACATTTTATTTGGCATTAGTAAATAATTATGCACATAATACAGATATTTTACATGATATGAGTGATAACACGTGTTATAAGGGCTATTTTGCACAATAGGTGTGCCTTGAGATTTTTTACTTGTCCTTTGGTGTGCCTTGGGCACAAAAAGTTGGGAACCACTGCTCTAGGTAATGAAATTCCCTTGTTCAGGGTAACTTGCACACCAGCCCCCTTGTGTCTGCCCAGGAAACCCTGCGCCACATTTAGGCCCTTTGATTCCTCTGGAGCAGGATGGGGATCGATACAGGCTTTCTGAAGTGGCTCCTCCATCCATTCCCCTGCGTTAACGACAGCCATAACTCACCGGGCTGGCAGGAGGGGAGGTTCATATATATATATCTCACCCCCAGAGCTGTGACCTTTCTGTCTCCCCACTGACAGCTCCTACAGAAAAAGGTGTCAATTAATGACATTTAGAAAATTTCATATCACTACCAATAACTCTGAAGCTTTTTTACAGGAACTCTTCTATTGGCACTGAAGACTTGTGTGGTGTTGGCAAGGGAGGGAAAGAGGGGAGACAGACAGACGGAGGGAGCCGTCATTAATGTCACTTGGTTTCCATGTCATCATTTTAAAACTCAGGATGGTATAAAGGGCAATACATCATTCTGATTGTGTTCAGAATGATCTATTAGTCATCACAGATTTCTTTGTCCAGTCTCTTGGTGTGGCACTAGAGCTTTTTTTTGTCAATAAATAAAGTATGAGGAGTCAGATCTTGGAATACCGTACAGCTTTTATGGCTTCAAAGTCTGAATTACAAGACATGATGTGCCCAGTACCTTTTGTTGGCCTTTTCACTCATTGGACTTGGATATGAACTTGCCTTTCTACTCTATCAGTGCCGTTTGTATTGAAGCAGTGCATTGGTTACCTTCTAGTGTTCAGGAGTAAACAGCCGGTGGGTGACATAACCTTTCATGTAGCGGCAGACTGTACGTACACAAATAATTGAAGCCCTTGACCCTGTCTAGCAGCACCCGGCTGTAAGTACAAACCTGACATTTTGATACCGCTTCGGGGGCCCCTTCTACCACTTATTCTTATATTTCAATAATCCATGACGGCCCAGAAATGAAGGGGGAAAAGAAAGCCAGGCAGGGTAGTATGTGGAAGTGTGAATGATTAAGATTGTCAAACTCAAATAATACACTTAGAAGACAGACTATAAATCAGGTTTTGTGACATTTTCAAGAAACCGCAGCGCACTGTGTGCGAAGTAAGCCGGGGTTTTATAACAGAAACCACCCATGCAATCACACAAGCACCCATTGCTTTGTGCCCCAAATGCCATTCATTCATTATTAATATAGTATATTTATTTATTTCAGGCCCTTGCTTCCTCAGCTGCTGAATGCCTGTAACCTTTTCAGTGCAATATCCGCCCATGTTTTGAGGTCTTCATAATGATATCTGGTTGTGTGGTGAGGAGGCCGGCTGGGAGGACCGTCACCAGTGGGAAGGTCAGTGGATGATGGTCGTTGGATTTGCTGCGGTGAGAGTATACTAATAAAGCAACAGACAGGCAGTTAAGGACTGACAGCTATCGACAGCGGTGAGGAGAGGAAGCCACAGCTCGCACCCCCAACAGTGGAAGAATGGTGCTTGTTTTGCCATTGACTGAGGCCCGGGCTCTAGTCGATGGTTATCTCCTTGCACCCCTCAATATACCCCCCCCCCACCCTCTGCCTTGCCCTCCCCCTCCCTCTTCTTTTGAGCATTCACACTTTAATCATCGCCGCTGAGATGTTGTTTGCTGTCACCTCCACCAAATTTACAACACCATCAACAGCATTTGCATATTGCCTAATACGGACATTTCCAATTGAGGCTGTCCCTCAGCTGCTGATGGCTTGTGTGTTTCATGGTTGTTATTCCCCCCCCCCCCCCATCACCCCCCCCCCCCCCCCCTGCCATCACTGCAGCAATGTCCAGATAAGAGCGATGAAGTTAATTCCTGACCTCTCGATTGACTCGTTTCAACCTTCTGTCGTTTGCTGCCTATCAGTGGTGGTTACAATACAAAGTGGCCTTGTACCACTGCAATGCGTTTCAAATGGGCCACATGAATGAACATAGAGTATAATTTACAAAAGATAATAAGCGGTCGATTAATAACATAGTTTAACATTTTACACTTATTCTCGTTCTTGCTCAGTTTTTGACAAAAGTTTATACCACTCTTTATTACATGGCTTAGTTGAATACTCGATTCTGATTGGTCAATTCAGAACACGTGACACGTTGTTAATCCAGAACAGACAGACCGCTGTCAAGGATTTATTGACCGTTGTTAAGGACGCTCACATCTGCACAAAGAAGTCCGTTTGATTGAACTCTATACAGTTGGGCTGAAAAGATGCTTTTCTAACTGACAAGGCAAGAGCGACAAGAAAACAGCGGAGAAGTAACGGGCAGAAACCCTCCTTTTTACGCAGCGGTCCAGACATAGACATCAAACGGCGACACATATTCAGTTGCCAGTTACTTTGGCATTAGGGCAGGGATATCTAGATTCTTTTTCAAGGTTTGACATCATGAATTGTGCTACTTTTAAAGCAAGCAGCGATGTTTTCAAATCTGTAATCAAAATTCTCCTCAGAAATATTATCGAAGCAGTTCCTGCCGTTGCTACGTTAGTTCAAACGGTAACAACGGACTATTTTTCTTAGCGGATACATGTCAATTTAAATCAATAAAATCATTTTCTAAATCCACAAAAGCATTTCAATTACTATTGGGAGTCATACCGTTACTTTGTTGAGAATGTGGCCATGTAATAAGCGGGATAATGTGCAGCGACTTGGTCATTATGGGGAAAATCATTATTTTCCCCATAATAGAGTGGCGAAGTCCCTCCCCTTCCGGTGGACCTCCATGGGACCTTATTTCGAAAAAATTATGTATTGAAGTCAATGGAGAGAGAAAGATTATCTTTCGATCCCGTTTGAATTGTGCCACGAATTACACATACAGTATGATGTTTGTCAATTTAAAAGATAATTTTGCAAGTAAAAAAAAAAAATGATTGTCGTAAAACTGTGAAGTAACACTTGTTTGTGTGAAACGCTCAATGAACTACATCTCTGGTCTCGCAGAACAACACACGTCACCAAGATGGCCGTCACTACTGTCTTGTCAACAAAACGATTGTCTACCCTCACTATCACCACAATGAAACACGTCTAGAAGAATGTCATGCAAAGCTGCCTGTCTGCCTTCCTTTGATTCTCTCTGAACTGCCTGGTCTTTTTAATGTTTAATGTCAACCATTTGTGCAGATAGCATGAAGTAGAAAAGATCGGCGATCGCCTATGCTAGCGTTAGCATTTCTCCCCCGGGCTTAAATTGTGTATTATAGAATGGTCACACCGGTGACAGTAGTCTTCAAAGGGTTCACGAAATATGACTACTACTCTTACTGTTTTCATAGTCTTATATTTCAACAGTTTTACGACAAACTGACTTTTTTGACATGGAAATTATTTTCTAAGATTGACAAACATCATGTGTGTAATCCATGGCACAATTCAAACGGGATCGAAAGATACGTTTTCTCTCTCCATTGACTTCAATACATTTTTTCTCTCCCAAATAAGGTCCCATGGACCGGATGTAGATGGGCGTGACTTCGCCACTCTATGACCGCGTCGCTGCACATTATCCCTTACTTAATCTCCTATAAGTAATAGCTTTTAGTTTAGTATAACAACTGAATACATAAAGATAAAAGATAACGTTCACAAATTAACCAGGCTAACCATTTGTTCTCATCCCTTATTCTCAATGGTTAGCAAAGCTAATTGTCTTGAGGCAGTATGAGTCATGGCCCCATACCCCAATTTTAGTAAGGAGGCCAGTTAAGGACCCCCAACCACCTTGTGATTATTTCTTCAATTTTTTCAAGGGCTGATCTTTAAAATAAAACACACTATTGGCTTTCACAGGGTAGGTCTTTCATGTCCAGATGTACTTCAGTTTACTTTCTGGAGTCTTAGCTTGTTGCTAGCAACTGTCAATATGGCATGTCTTAATTAGTGAGCTTTAGAGGTGCTGGTAGGCAGATATTGTAGAGTAAGGTCAGGTTTTTCTTAATATCTATATAATTGATTGTTAACATGAGCTAACTGGTTGCTAGCTTTAGCTTCATATTTACAGTAGCCTACAGACATGTGAGTTGCACCGCTCTTCTCTACTAACTGTCCACGTAACCCAGTCTCACGGCATTTCGTGTTATAGTCACAACATTTAATCTATTGATTCGTGTTCATCAACACCATTTCCCCATTTTTATCGTGTCACACAGAACGATTTTAAAAGCGATGTATTTCTATTGGTAGTATGTTTCGTGCCTGCACCACGTCTTTTTTTTCCGGTCGGGTCTTGGAAGACCGGAAGCTGTGTGGTTGATAAAAACATGTTCTTACTCAATATCAAGCCACGAGTATTGTTTTTATTTTAAATCGTATAATGTCGGACTTTTTTGCCGTCCCTGAGGAAAAGAAATGGGGCTCAGAATACTGAAATCTTTTTTAAATCTTTTTTTCCTTCTTATTTGTTATTCTTTTCTAAATAACATACTGTTATTTACTCAACAGTAACACACAATTATCCTTGTTTTTATCTATTTGTTTAATTCTATAATATCTGGCTTTTTTGCCGTCCGTCAGGAACTGAATTTCAAAATAAAGTCACCGGTAACAGACGTAGGCGATACACACCCACTGAACTGATTACCCAATAGCATAGGTCTAAATTGATAAAAGAAAAGGAGGGGGCTGAGCTCATGCGGGAAATTCTGCTGTGATGAAATGCCATATCATGGATTATCAAGGATTCTTTCTGAAAAAGTATGGAGCTCAAAGGCTTTCTCTCTTGCCGGTTATACCACAAGGTGAGTTCCTTTTTATTTCCTGCTTCTTCACACACATGCTCTCCAGTACAGGTTATCTCTGAGTGTTAGCAATGCTAATGTAAACATGCACCGACCATATTACGTCCAAAACAGTCGGGCATTGTTTCTGATAGCAACGTTTCTGATAGGGCTGTGGGTGTAAAGCCAGTCTACATTTCCAATATTACGTCATATTGGATGCACATCTGGATCAGCTCCGTTGTTCCCCGTTTTTAGAGATTTGGGTATGGAGGAAAAAAAAGGGTTTTATTTTCTGACGCTGCGTGAGTTCCCTGACACATATTTATGTATAAAAGACATCAAAAAGTGCATTTTGCATGATAGGTCCCCTTTAACATTGCAGGAAAGAAATATATTAGACGTTTAGTACTATGTCAGACTTAATGTTTATCTGTAGATACCCCCAAAGCTTTTTTCTATTTAAAAGACGACCTTAACCTAAAGTATTCTTTAATGTTTAAATAAAGGTTCATTCATTTTTCTGTTTTGCACATCCTCCTATTTCTATCATTGACCTTCTACTTTCCCCCTATTTTGTACGTACTCTTAATATTATTTTCATCAAATATAACATTCAACAAAAAAATTCAATAACGTGCTTTAACCACTAGGCGGTGCAGGTTAAACAAACTGTCAAGTTTAAAGTGTTAACACAACAAATTATACATTTTATTATTAGTGTAGGACACTTCTGAACATCTGAATATGTGTAGTTTTATTCATGTTTTCACATAATTTTACAGCATATTGCTATATTATTTATAATGCTGTCAAAATTATCGCGTTAACGGCGGTAATTAATTTGTTTAATTAATTGCGTTAAAATATTTAACGCGTTTAACGCATGTGCAGAATGGCCCGCCCCATACATCCCACCAGTGGCAGCCTGGGGTAGGCTACACCCATACCAAGAAATGGCTTAGCCCGACCATGAAAAATGATGTTAAAGTAAGCAAAATAAAGTCTGCCAACTCGTGGAGTAAATTGCACAGACAGCAGTTAGCAGAGGTGGGACCAAGTCATTGTTTTGCAAGTCCGAATCAAGTCTCAAATCTTTGCGCTCAAGTCCGAGTCATGTCTCTGCGCTCAAGTCCAAGTCAAGTCTCAAGTCAGGATGAGCAAGTCCAAGTCCTAAACTTTGACAAAACGAGTCTTAAACAAGTCATTATGTGCTTTTCATCAAATGTAATGGCATTGATCAACAGAATAATACTAAATTATCAAACTGCTCTTTATTAGTCACATTAATAATTTAATAATCCATTTTCTCTCTGCTGGTAAAGAAACGTGTTTTTCTAATTTAAGAAGGATCAGTAAGGTAAGGCTACCATGACGGTTTGATTCAGAAGGAGTTTAATGTATAAGATCCCTGATGTTGAGGTAACCAGAATGTTTATTTCCACTGTGTACAACATGTTATAAGGGACCCAGAATCTATCTTTATGCAAGGTATAATGTGCAGCTATGTTTTGATGCTAATACTTTTCTACTTTTACTTGTAACATTTTGAATGCAGAACTTTTTATTGTACAGGGTTCCTGCAGGTTTCGCCAACTCAAATTTAAGACTTTTTAACACCTTTTTAAGACCACTTTGAATAGAATTTAAAACCTATTTCACGGCAATAAAGTATGAAGGAAAATGTATATGAAAGAAGAAATACGTCCCATAATCACTTACAAAGTAAATGTATTCATGTTCAACATAAGAACAGTGACTGAACATAACAGCATAACAGTACAGAACTGTGTTAGCGTATTAGACAAAAAGTGTGTGTGTGTTAGGGCTGTGCAATTAATCATATTTTAATCGCAATTACGATTTTGGCCTGCCACAATTACGAAAACAACATAATCGAAAAAAACGATTATTTTGCTTTGCTAGGTTGTGACAGTGCACTACAACATATTTGATCTAATTAATTTGTTAGTAGTGTATCATTCATTTAATTCATTTTTGTATTGGTTTTTCAGTTGAATTATACGTTCAGGGTAATCAACAGTGAAAAAGATACTGTTCAAATTAGTATTTGTTTTAAAGTTCAATAAATGGATGTTTTCAAAGTCAATGAATAATCGTATTTAATAATCATAATATTAATTATTGACATAACCGAGCAGCCCTAGTGTGTGTGTGTGTGTGTGTGTGTGTGTGTGTGTGTGTGTGTGACAAGAGCTATATTCAGAGCTCTGCTGCCTTGGCTACACAATTTCATCGTTGCTGTTGTATGATTGGTGTTTAGCTACGGTATTTAGCGTCTACAGCACCTCCGCTTTTAGGGTTGACGTAGACCCAAACATCGCCCGGAGGTCCCCCGGTGTTGTTGCGGGAGCTGCTGCACTAGCTGCTGCACTAGCTAATGCTACATTAGCAAAACAAACGCTAATTTATTTTGCAAAAGGTGCAGCGGGCTTCAAACACGTTCCCTCCAATGGTTTCAACCAAGCACTAAATTAGATGTTTTCCAACCAAATACGGTTGAACTTACACTTCCCCATATTTATTTGTAAGTAGATTCGAAGATAGGCCATGGATGTATATAGGCTACATGAGCTGAAGCTTGGTTGCTAGGTTACTAGCTGGGTGTTCTCCAATAAGGGGCCGGGGGAAACAAAGTTAGTGATTACTGGTTCCATGTTGATTTAATTCAATACAAATTGTTGGGGGGAACTGAAAGGCTATTACCGTACTGGTTACTTTGCAGCCCGGACATTTCCCCCAAAACACATTTAGACGCTGTCACAACACAGAAGTACCTTTCAAATCCGATAATCTTTAAGACCTTCTAAATCATATTTAAGACATTTTTAAGGCCTTCAATTCAGATTAACAAATGTAAGACTTTTTAAGACTTGTTAAGACCCCGCGAGAACCCTGATTGTAACTTTTTTTTTTAATTGTCTGAACTTCTCCCACCTCTGACAATAAATCCTGAGTGGTTAACAACAAAAAAACCCGGCTATGAAGGTTATTTTCATTTTACAAATCCTGCACTCAGCTTTGCTTTCTCCAATATCATTGAAAAGCAGCCAGATGCTGCTTCTTTTTTCACTTTTCGCTAATTTCTTGACTTTTTCCGACGCGCTTGCATTTAAATCCGGCTCTGTGCAGCTGGCTTGTACCACTACACATGCTGTGCCCCCCACCCTTCTTTCACATAATGGTATGATCTTAGTGTGTCCTCGCATATGATTGGCCGCATGGTGGCCCAACTAAATAAAGACCCGCCCCTGCCTGCAACGATTCTCAGCAAGAGTAGGAGTGGCTGAAGATTCTGCTCTCCCCGACGGGAGTCTGCTCTTCTAACGGCAGCTCGCGATCGGCTTGTTGGAGACCTCTGAATTAAAGTATCAAGTCACCTCAAGTCAGAAGGCTCAAGTCCAAGTCAAGTCCCGAGTCATTGGTGTTCAAGTCCAAGTCGAGTCGCAAGTGTTTTGTGATGTTGTCAAGTCGAGTCTCAAGTCATCAAATTTGTGACTTGAGTCTGACTCGAGTCCAAGTCATGTGACTCGAGTCCACACCTCTGGCAGTTAGTAAGATTGATTTCAGTAGCCACTTGTCTGGAAATACCGAAGACCAGAAACGGCTTTGAAAACTTTTGTCACGTAGTGATCGTCTTCTCAATAGAACATCTTTGATAATGTCTTCTGGCCAATCAGAATCAAGATAACGGCGTGGTGTTGTTGCAGGAAGTCCCGAAGGAGAATACTTTTGCTGTAGTACAGGGGTGCACATAACTGGTACGCAGGTTATGTGCGTAATCTGAAATGCGTACCGACGTACTTGTGAAGCTTTTCCAGAAGGCGGTTAGATCACCGGACGACATAGTCGGTCTCCGTGTGCACAGACAGGGCTGCTGTTAACGTCGGTCTGTACAACGGAATTCTGCCAAAACTACGCCAACCGGCTGCGGAGGGAGACTCCTCCCTTCACTGGAGAACTGCCCTAAAACAGCTGATCACAACGTTCACACTCTGTGGTCACGAAGTACTCCACTAGCCCCCCCCCTGTCGACTTTCCTGAAGTACTCCCCCGTTGATAGAAATCAACACGTAATGAATTAAGACCCCACGGTTTGAGGATTGATAGGTGTGTGGGCTGTCTTTCATTTTGACATGCAGACAAATGTTATAATAAACATATGTATGTTAAATGGATATATCCACCTTCTTTCATTTATCTTTCCATTCCCACAACAATATACATAAATAAATGGCATATTTTGGACATAGTTCAAATGGTGATTAATCATAATTAATTAATTGTTAAGCTGTGATTAATCGGATTAAAAATTGTAATCGTTTGACAGCCCTAATTATTTCACATATTGTAGTTCTACACATTAATATCCGAGGTATATCCGTAATGTAATAGTAAGCTATTGCAATTATGATGCCATGTGTCTCCCATCACCCAAAACCCCTGACTATTCTCTCAACTCAGTGTTTACATTCTTTAATTCAAAGAAAATTAATATATTTTAAAAACTACAAGTCCCTGTCTATCAGCTGTGCACTGATACCTATCTACCAATTGGATCAAATATAAAAGTCAGCTGAATTACTATTGATACTGCAAGGAGACGTATTGTGTGAAGAGAAATTGAAGATGTTGTTTAATTGCTGATATATTTATGATCCACGTCACGTATTCAGTTTCGGTGGCAGTTCTTCCAGTTTGTCTAGAAGTCTTCTCATCAGGGCTCTATAAATAAAGAACTAAGGCAGATGTGTAATATTTAATGCAACTGAACCGTGTATTACAATGCCGTTATGTGATGACTTTCAAAGATAAAAGCAAGTACACTCGGAATAAAGTATTATTTTTTTATGTTTTCGGATTACATATCGCATAAACACCATATCCCAACGTGCATTGCGGCTAAAACATCAAATCACCAAGCTTCAACTATAACTGAGGATATTGGGTAATCAGTTCAGTTGGTGTGTATCTGTATCGCCTACGTCTGTTTACGGTTATTTTGAAATTCAGTTCCTGACGGACGGCAAAAAAGCCCGATATTATAGAATTAACCTGTTTAGCCCCGAGCCTGTTTTTCAGGTCTCAGGCTCAAAAATGACATTCCCAGAACAAATGACCATAACTTCACTTCTAAAAGGGTTAAATTAATAATCTTTTTTCTCAAAGTAATGATAAACCTGTGAGTTGGATGTAGAAAAGTCAATCAATATAGATGTTTTTTATTTTAAAGAAAATTCAGATTGAACATAGTAAAAAACTGTAAATTATAGTGTCCGTCCAAAACATTTGTTTTACTTATAGTGAAAACTACCCTTGGATGATGGTAACCCAGCTAGAAATGTTTGGTTCTAAAAACATTCTGAGAATGTTACATTCATTGTTCTAGGGATGTTTTCAGCGGGAAGTTTTCTTTTGGTTCCCAGAACGTTCTTCTGAAAGGTAGGATAATGTTCTCTAAAAACGTTCTTAAAATGTTTTTGATAACATTGTTAGAACATTATGCCCTACTGTTCTTAAAATGTTTTCAGCTGAAGCTTTTATTTGGTTCCCAGAATGTTCTTCTGAAAGGTAGGATAATATTCTCTAAAAACATTCTTGAAATGTTTTTGATAACATTGTTAGAACATTATGCCCTTCTAGGGATGCACCGATCGCCGGAATCAGTATCGGCCGATACCGATCGCCGATCCGATCAAGTGGAAGATTTAAACATCACTTTAAATCTTCCATTTAAAGTGATGTTTAAAACTCAGTTAATGGGGCTCACTGGAGCTTCCACAAACAACAATCAACATAATTATTACATTCAAATGAAGTACATTATTCAAGTTTACATTCACTTTGGATAATAACACGGGAGAAATGAGCAGAAGCGCTCTCTTTTCCTCTCTCCCCCTCTCTCGACAGTCCGTCAGTATCTCATGCAGCTCACTGATCCAGTAATGAGTGACCCGACAGTGAAGAATAAATATATTTATTATAACTTGTTTAGCTTGTTCCAGAGGTAGATAAAATAGCTAAGTAGGTCTAACTCTTGTGTGTTTTGCTCCGCTCACCGGTCCGTCACAGCGGGAGGAGCTGCAGGATTTCTGCTTCACACACATTGCATTCCGCTATTTTACTGTCTTTTTCGGACACCTTAAAATACTGCCAGACCGGTGAAGCCATTTTGGCGAGCTTGTTTTGCCGTGCACAGAGAAAATTGTCATGTATTTTACGTCTTGCGATCGGCATGTTTGGAGAGCACCGATCGATCGGCAGAGAGTGAGTATCGGCCGATCTCGATCGGTGACCGATCGATCGGAGCATCCCTATGCCCTACTGTTCTTAAAATGTTTTCAACTGCAAGTTAGATTTGTTTATTTTGCCAGAATGTTATTATTTTAGAGAAGGATAACATGCTTTATGTTTAAAACATTATGCAAATGTTCTGTGGTAACAATTTACTAAAAATAGTTTTACATTATTAGAGCATAAAGACATAATATTCCTGTAATTGTTCAACTCAAAATGCCTGGTTAAGTGGACTGACCACCGTGGTCATTAGGATGATTTTGATAGTTTACTTAACTATTGGAATTTTCTATTAACACATGTAAAAGGATAAATCAGAATCAGCTGGTGAAAGTAACATTTGTTTATTAGAAAAGGGGAGCTGGGAGTGGAGGTTGGTTATGGCAGCAGTGGGAAACAGTTGTTCCAGGGTGGAGAGGCCTGGCTGGTCTTGGGAGTGTGGAAGGCCTTGGATTCCTCCTGGGAGAGACATCGAAATGAGTTTGAGGCAAAAGCAGGCAAAGTTGTCAAATAATATGCTGGTACAAAGCTAGAGCGGCACGCAACAAACCATTCACAGCAACAATCCGGCAGGGAATGAGTGCAGGCTGCAGGCTTTCATAGTGTGGCTGGTGAGCAGGTTGCAGGTGTGGTTGATTGGAGATTGCTCCCAGCCGTGTAGAGCAGACCAGCAGGCAGAGAGAGAGACACACAGTAGAAACAAACACATACAAACACTAACAGGGGTTTCAGGGACGGGCAGTGACAGTCGGTCCGGACCGTTCCTCTATATGTCTGTCGGTCTCAAATCTAAAGGGTGCGATAACGATTTTCATCCACTATGCATAAACAGCGGACACTGTTTATACGCAGCCCTCACAAACCACACACGGCCAGATAGCTTATCCAACAGTTAGAACCTACATACGAGACACAACCTTTATAGTCAGAAAAAAGTGTGATTATTTTCGGATATTTTACACATATGATATTATGAACACTGTGGGCCTACATACCTTAGTGTGATTATAAGTGCATGTGAGTGAATATTGGCATGCATAAATTCGTTTGTATACGTCCTATTCATTGTCTCAATGCGCTCATACATCTTAAGAAGGTTATCACCAAACATTTCCAGAAAGCTTTTAAAGAACGCTATCCTACCTTTCAGAAGAACATTCTGGGAACCAAAATAAAACGTCCCGCCGAAAACATTCCTAGAACAACGAATGGTAACAAACATTTCTAGCTGGGAACTCACACATGCCACCGCAAACATGCAATATCTGCTTACAGCTTATCATGAATTACGTGCATGTTTTTTTTTTTTAAAACATCCTTTTAAAACAAATGCAACACGTTTGTTTTTTAAAGCGCTCTAGAAATAAATCTGACATTGACCATGACCGTGTTAATATTTGCCATAACAGGAAAGTTTTATAAAAAAAGAATAACATCCTGAAAACATTTTCAGAATGTTGCTTTGAAAATGTTCTTCATTTGTTATCATGTGTTACCCAACAATGTCCAAAACTTAGGATGTTGCAGGCAAAACGTTCCACCTTTGTTAACATATCACATTAAAGGAACGTTTTATAAAAAAACGTTCTGTCATCTCAGGCCTCAATAACATCCTCAAAACATCCTCTGAATGTTGCAGTTAAAGCGTTATTTCTTAGTTAACCTTAAACCTTATAGGAACATTATTATAGAAACATCCTAAAAAGGTTATTTGAACATCAGATTAAAACGTTTCTTTAAAACCTTATTAGAACCAATAGGTAACGTTAGCCAAAGTTGTGAGAACGTTCCCCGCTAGCTGGGAAGGTAGACTAAAAGCTTTAGGAATCCAAAGTACAACATATAATACGTACCCTGTTTCAAGATTGATGCAAAACAAGTGATATTTGATCTTTTTAGAGAGGTTTAGCAAAAAAAACTCCACCTCTGAGGTGATTTGGGTGGAAATGGGGGTTTTACGGTTTCTCTGGAACCCATTGGTTGATTTTGGTGAATGTCATCTCTTTCTGACCGATAGAGCCAATATAATCGAAGGGGATCTCCCCACTCACACACAAGCTAAAACAAAAAGGTGGGGGCTTCGCACACGCAGTTTTGAAAATATTATTATCAGAAATCATTTCAAAGGGACACAGACACATTAACCTATGGATTCACTTTAGCAGCGTTTTTATCATTTTAATGCCATTGAAGACCACTTTTAACCAGACTACGACACAGGTGAGCCCTGTTAGCGTTTTTATCTACCTAGCGCCACATGTTTTGATGTCTGTTCTTGTTATTATCTCCGCGAGTTCGTATCATTGAGTGATAATGTCTGCACCCATGTGCTGTGTCATCTCACAATGTGAAACAATGGGTTGGATGTGCAGCAAAGGTTTTGTGAGTGAATTTCGGTGCAGTCATCTGTTTTTTTTTTCGCTCGTTGCTAATTCAGAGGCTCAGCGTTAGCATTGTGTTTTTTTTTTTTTAAATTGTTTTAAATTATCACTTAGATAAGTTTCTTCCCGTTACATGGATATAAAACATTCCTAATTTATTAAATGAACATGCCCTCAGACACTGTTTCCTCCAAGATGTTGCGGGAGGGCCCCAGTACCGGGCTTAAAAGGTTAAACAAATAAATAAAAACAAGGATAATTGTGTGTTATTTTTGAGTAAATAACAGTGTGTTATTTAGAAAAGAATAACAAATTAGAAGGAAAAAAGATTTAAAAAATACAGATTTCAGTATTTTGAGGCTCTGAGCCCCATTTATTTTCCTCGCGGACGGCAAAAAAAGTCAGACATTATACGATTTAAAATAAAAACAATAATTGTGGCTTGATATTGAGTAAGAAAATGTTTTTAGGAACCACACAGCTTTCGGTCTTCCAAGAGCCGACCGGACAAAAATACGTGGTGTAGGCACGACACACACTACCAATAGAAATACATTGCTTTTAAAATCGTTCTGTGTGACACGAAAAAAAGGGGAAAATGTTGTGACTATAACACGAAATGCCGTGAGACTGGGTTGGTCCACGAGAGAACAATAAGCTAACTTCCAAAATGTGGAACCATTCCTTTAATACATTTTGTACACGTTTGTAATTTCCATTCACTTTCCTGGCTTTGTCCGTATAATCATGTCCAATCAGGGAAATATAGGCATCCAGCTAAAGGAGTTTTTTACCCTGCTCCAACACTCCTCTCCTCCTCTTGTCCTTAGCAGCATGTTGTTTTGATACACAGCTGCCATCTGTGTGAAATATTAATGCAGTGGGCTGATTTGGGGTGTCGAGCAGTGTCACTCATTTGGCTTTTAATCATGCGGCAGCTTGAGAAAAAAGGAGGGAAAATAACTTCCCTTCCTGGGTGGCTGTCAAAGTCTTCCCAAAGTCATCCGGCACGTAGGGCGTCATGCCTGTCGCCTGTCTCTCCGCTCATTGACAGCTGCATTTTTGGCTCGACTCCGAGTGGCTGAGCGCTTTCACGACTAGCCTCTCTTTCAGCCAAAACAAGGACGCCAGCCATGAAAATTTAAATACAACACCATCTCGACGCTCACCCGGCCTTCTTTTCTGAAAGGGACGAATTAAGAAGATGCTACATTTTTCAACACATTTCACTCAAATTGGTTGCATTCGGAATAACATTTTTCAAGCGTTACAGACTGCTGACAGGGATAAATGAATATGCCAGATCCTGAAATGTTAAGTGGCGCCATTGTGTGTGTATACCAATTGGTGGGCAAAAACACTTCTCAAATGTATCATTTGAAAATCTTCCACGTGAGGGAAATGTACGGTGGCCGACCCGTGCAAACGAGCTACAATGTCCCAAAACACGTACATACTAAGAAAAGCGCAGCAGTTTCAAAAACATTGCAAATAAAAAAACACAAATGTACCAAAACATAAAATGAAGAAACATCTTTACCAACTTGAAAACACATGAGCAGAGTTTACAAAAAAACTATGCATAAACGAAATGCTCAAATATTAAACGCTGATGAAATAAAAAAAAAAATACGGAAACGGGGACACTAAAAAGTGATGCACACATCTGTGATAAAGTTGTAAAGTCAGCCAACTGTCTCTGGAAACTTACCTAAAATGTAAGTTTTATTGTCTTATTTTAACAACGTGATCACATGATTCCTTCTGATTTTATTGCAGATATGCTGTAAACTAGCATAGCTAACCAAGTCATTTCAAATATACTGACCAAACACCTTCAACTATGAAACAGACTAACTCTGCCATCATCGACCGATGGACAATTTGATAATCCCGAACGTCAACAAGCCCTGGTCCCAGTTGTGTGCGTCACTTTTTAGTGTCCCTGTTTCTGTTGTGTTTTGAGCATCATGCGTCTTTAGTAAAGGTTATGTGAGTATCATCAAGTTGGTGAATGTTTTATCAATGTTGCCCATGTTTTGCCAAAATACTGAAAATGTTCATTTGTGTTTTTATATCTGCATAGTTTCTTAATGAATGTGATTGCATTCCGTATTCAGCTAAATAAGAAGTATATTCATTACATCAATCAGCAGACTCTATTCACAGCATTCATGTTTAAGTCCATAAAATCAACTAGGATGTCTTTTTTATATTTTTAAGTCAAATGAAAAAGAGGCATTGCTACTAAAATACCTCTTCACAATAAAAGAGTGAAACCTAAGATTTATATATCTCATCACTTCCCTTTAGAATATCAATCCCCCCCCCCATGGCCCATTATCTGGGTTTTTTAATAAGGGTGTCTAATTCATATTTATAGTGTAATTGCCTGTTTTCTCCTTTATTTTCTTGAGAAAGAAGCGACACGACGAAAAAATACTGTTGTTGTTAATTAAGACAAATGCATTAATTATTAAAGATGCAAACATGTCAAGCAAGCATAACTAATTATTTGAGCGTGTTAACAGTTGTTTAATGTTAGCAGCCGCTGAATTATTTAGCACGCACGTGCCATATTTGGACCGTTTGAAATGCGCCATGGTAAGTGGGGTGCAGGAAGTGGCAGCAGGATCTTGGAAAAGCTGCGGGAAAAAGCAACGGAGAAAAAGCTTTTACAGATGGTGCCCAGCGAACTGTAATTGCTCATTACAGGTGGATGTGGAGGTGTATGGAGAGATGGTGTTAATTCAATGCACTACACACTGTCAGGGTTTGGGCTGAGCTAATGCAGAAGCCTTTTTTTTCTGAGTTTCTCTTTTTTGTATAGGAGGTAAAGGTGTCAGAGAATGAAGATAACTGGATGTGACAGCAGACAATTTGTGTTGTTATGTGTTAATTGTTACCTGATGTGCATGCAATCTGGACGCAGACAAATAAAAAGTCACTTCCTGTTGGAGGATGAGAAGATCCCATAAAACCCACAGTGAGGTGGATTGGACACATTTTAAAGTAATGTAACCTGATTACTTTCAAGTACTTTTTGATTACCTCACTATCAAATGCAATGCGAATAAGAACAAGAGAAAATAGATATCAATAAGAAGTGTTTTACTAAAGTGTATTATGGAGGACAACAGAACAAAGTGACCTTAGAAAAGAAGAAGATATTTAGTATCAAAATGTGTCCTTTGCTCAGAGATTTTATTTATAGGAGAACCTGCCTTTCATGAATCATATTTAGGCAGAATCCTCACCAACAATGAAACACATGAGCACAGACTACAGTTTAAAAAATGAACCAAAGAAATGTTAAACCACAAAGCAAATTAAGGCAGGAGAAGTATATATTCACACACACTTAAAGTACTAGCCTACAGAACAGTACAGCTTACAAAAAACAGATACAATCTCATCCTTTTTTTTATGTAATTGTAAGGAAATGCAGTTACCTTTTTTGGTGTCCTGTAATCACGTTAAGTGTTATCTTTTACTCCCCAAGTCTATGTGTATGTCAATGATCTGTAAGTGAAGACTTTGAAATGTATATGTGTATATATGTGCCACCACATAACAGGGCCATGCTATTCATGGCATCTACCCACCTCACGCTCACACAAATACCTGCATCCACACACATACATCTTAACTCAGAGCCTAATTAAGCAACACAAGAAGAAATCACTACTGTACAAATTTTAGCCCATAAAATCTGTCATAAAAAGATTGGCAATTAGTGGAGAGCTGGAATAGCTGTCAGTTTGAATCACTCTTTGGCTGTTGTTTCCCATTTCACTTTTCACTTCATTGTGATGTCTGTCAAGTGTGATGGTTTCCCTAATTACACAAAGCTCAATGTAATCATAATATAAATCATGAAGTAGACATCCATATGGTCTGCCTCCCATCAGGTACGTTTGAGGCGTGCTGCCTTAAACGTACCTGAGTGTTTTGCATTTGACCAAATCAGAACAGTCAGTCATTGTTAAGAGAGAAACCACTTCTACTTTTCTAAGATTATCACACCTGGCTGGTTAACTGGCACAACCCTCACTACATTCAATTCACATACTTTTACATAAAGGAAATACTTTTTGATTTTGAGATTACAGAGGTTGTTTATTTTCCCTAAATGAAAGGCCGCTTAAAGGAGGATAAAGGGACTATGTGCGGTCATATCAAACTGCAAGAAGAAGTCCGATACATTTAGCGTCAGGTGTGGACAACAAACGTACTATATGTTCTTACATACTGTAAGCAGGGGTTAAATTGGGCAGGGGCTGTCCAGTCTAAGCCCTGGCACATAGGACGATGCTATGATGTCATCACCCTCGTCTCCATCACCGTGTCTACGTCAACCACCTCCCCTCCCTTCAAGAAAGCAGTCTCCGAAGCCTGATAAGGATGTGTGTGTACAAAACACAACAAACTCTCACTGATATGTGTGGGGTCCAGGCTCAAGGGCGTATGGCACTCTCAACTCTTTCCAGGACATGCCGGGGCCCTGCCTGCCAGTAGCTTTGCCGATATCTGTGTTGATAGGTAATAGATTAAGAGCGGTGAATCATCTTAGAAACAGGAAGCGCCCAAACGTTTGTGTGAGTTTATCTAATTTAGCAGTGATTCCATGTCAGCCACAGCTTGTTACAAAAAACATGACTGATAGTGTGTTTAACAAACTTAAACTAGCTTTATTAAATGTCAGGTCTTTGGCAGGAAAAACATTTTTAATCAATGATTTTAACACTGAGCACAATCTTGATTTTATGTTTTTAACAGAAACTTGGATTGAACAAAATAACAGTGCAGCTGTTCTTATCGAATCAACCCCTCCCAACTTTAGCTTTATGATTCAGGAAAGAATGCATAAGAAAGGGGGTGGAGTTGCTATTCTGTTCAATGATTCCCTTCAATGCAGGAAGACATCGTATGGAAACTTTGATTCTTTTGAATATGTGGCCCTTCAGCTGAAATGCTCCTCTCGAGCTCTGTTCCTAAATACCTATAGGCCACCCAAATACTGTGCAAGCTTTTTTGATGACTTTACTGAACTGCTGTCTATAGTGTGTATTGACTTTGACTGTCTAGTCATTGTTGGTGATTTTAACATCCATGTTGACAACCCCCAGGACAGAGGGGCTAAAGAACTGTTTTGTGTTCTTGATAGCTATGGACTGACTCAGCATGTGACGGAGCCAACGCACAATAAGGGGCACACTCTGGACTTAATTATCTCAAAGGGTCTGAATATCTCTAAGGTTGTGGTGACTGATGTTGCGCACTCTGACCATTCCTGTGTTTTCTTTGAGAGCTCTATTTCTGTTCACACAAATGTTCAAAAAGAGGTAACCACAAAGCGATATTTAACTGAAAATACTAGGGAAATGTTTACTCAGAATTTTTCTTCCACACTTGCCCCTGCTAACACCTCAGTAAATGAGCTAGTAGATCATTTTAATTCAAAAATTAAAAATGTTATAGATGCCATTGCTCCAATTAAGGTAAAGGAAGTGACTGGGAAGAAAATATCTCCATGGAGAAAGGCCATGACCGTTAAAACAGAAAAAAGAGAATGTCGAAAAGCTGAACGCAGGTGGCGAAAAACAAATCTCCAGGTTCACTTTGACATTTATAAAGAGAGACTTGGCCTTTATAATTTGGAATTGAAAAACGCACGACAATCGTTCTTCTCTGACATCATTACCAAAAACAACGCACGTGCCTTGTTTGCTACCGTCGACAGACTAACTAACCCCCCAGTGTCAGTAGCCTCTGAATTTCTATCCACCAGGGCGTGCAATGATTTTGTCTCCTTTTTCACTGACAACATTCAGAAAATCAGACAAGCAGTCAGTGCCTCTGCATCAGGAACAGCAAATGTGTTGTCTCTGTGTCCACTTAACATCAATTCAGACATCATGACACAATTCCATCAGATTAATGATAAAAACGTAGGGGACATTATACAACTTCTGAAGTCCTCCTCCTGCTGCCTTGATAGTATGCCAACAGGATTTTTCAAAGATGTTTTGCTTTGCATGGCCTCAGATCTACTTCATATAGTAAACAAATCTCTTCACTCAGGTATTTTTCCACAGGCCCTGAAAACTGCAGTCATTAAACCGCTCTTAAAAAAGAATAATCTAGATGCTTCAGTAATGAACAATTACAGGCCCATATCAAACCTCCCATTTCTAGGTAAAATCATTGAAAAAGTAGTTTTTCAACAGTTGAGTAATTTCTTGCATTTAAATAACTGTTTCGATGTGTTCCAGTCAGGCTTTCGTCCAAACCACAGCACTGAGACTGCTCTTGTAAAGGTCTTTAATGACATTCACTTAAACACAGACAGTGGCAGAACTTCAGTGTTAGTATTATTAGATCTCAGTGCTGCGTTTGACACTGTTGACCACAGCATATTACTGGACCGACTGGAAAACTGGGTGGGACTTTCGGAAACAGTTCTAAATTGGTTTAAATCCTACTTAAAGGACAGAAACAACTTTGTTTCTATACGTAAATACACATCTGAGTTGACAAATATGACATGTGGGGTTTCTCAAGGCTCCATCTTGGGGCCTCTTCTCTTTAACATCTACATGCTACCACTGGCTCAGATAATGAAGAACAACAAAATAAGTTACCATAGCTATGCAGATGACGCACACATTTACGTAACAATTTCACCAGGAGACTATGCTCCAATTCAAACACTGAGTAAGTGCATTGAACAAATCAATGACTGGATGTGTCAGAACTTTCTCCAATTAAACAAAGATAAAACTGAGGTAATGGTTTTTGGAGTCAAGGCAGAACGTTTAAAAGTTAGCGCTGAGCTTCAGTGTGCAATGTTCAAACCAACAGATAAAGCCAGAGATCTAGGTGTAGTCATGGACTCTGACATGAGTTTCAACAGTCACATTAAAACAGTTACTAAATCAGCCTACTATCACCTAAAGAATATATCTAGGATTAAAAGGCTGATGTCACAGCAGGATTTGGAAAAACTTGTCCATGCCTTTATCTTCAGTAGACTCGACTACTGCAATGGTGTCTTCACAGGTCTCACTAAAAAATATATTAGAAAGCTGCAGCTGATTCAGAACGCCGCTGCTCGAGTCCTCACTAACACTAAGAAAGTGGACCACATCACTCCAGTTCTGAAGTCTTTACACTGGCTTCCTGTGTGTCAAAGAATAGATTTCAAAATATTGCTGCTGGTTTAATAAGCACTGAATGGTTTAGGCCCAAAATACATTACTGACCTCCTGCTAAATGATGAACCATCCAGATCTCTCAGGTCTTCAGGGACTGGCCAGCTTTCTATCCCCAGAGTCAGAACTAAACATGGAGAAGCAGCGTTCAGTTATTATGCTCCAAATATCTGGAACAGACTCCCAGAAACCTGCAGGTCCGCTGCAACTCTTACTACTTTTAAATCCAGGCTGAAGACTTTTCTTTTTGTCGCTGCTTTTAATTGAACTATTCATATCTTAAACTGCACTGTAACTTTTATCCATGTACTTTTTCTTTTAATGTTTAATTGAACTATTCATATTTTAGACTGCACTGTAACTTTTATCCATGTATTTTTCCTTTTAATGTTTATTTTATTAGCTTTTCTTTTTTAATGCTTAATGTCTTTCATTTTTTGTAAAGCACTTTGAATTGCCTTGCGTTGAAAAGTGCTATATAAATAAACTTGCCTTGCCTTGCACATTTGTCCCATGTTTACAAAAAATGATATATATGTTAACACTTTTCTCGTTCTTAATATAGACTATATTTAGGGTCGATATGTGTTGACTTTACTTTAAAATAGCAGATCACTCTGACCGGATATAGTTTTTTCGGCTTAGTGAACGCGTGTCTCTTCTTGGAGGAGCAGCATCGCCCGGACTCCACGACGTGCAGTCAGGGGAGGCCCAGATTGGCCATCGGGAGAGTCGGACTTTTTACCGGTGGGCCGCTGCCTTTGGTGGGCCGCTGGCCATCTGTGTGTTCTGGAAAATTACAGAACGGACGTCAACGGCCCAGTTCACTGACGGCCGGCACCGCCCTTTATTTAAAAAAAAAATGCAAAAGCAAGCGTTGAGCTCGATCAAAGCTGCCGTCATTTTAAAATGTTGCTCTCTCCGCAGTTCCAGCTGTTGGTACGCAATGGAACTGGCAATTTTTTTCTTAGCGGAAGCAATACAATCATTTTTAAATCAATAATTAATTTGTGGTTTATTTAGTAGTTAGCTGTGTAATGAGTGGGAACATGTGCAGCTAAGCAGTCATTAAGAGATAACACATTATCTCTTGCATAAAACATGCTAAGGTAAAGGAAGGACTTTTATTAATCCCTTTATTATTAATCCGAAGTTTATTATGTATGTGCTCTGTGCTTTAACAAATTACTGCTCTTATAAAGGTACATTATTTATGTGTTTTATTACGAGTTACTGTACAATTTTGTTAAAGCTTCAAAAAATGATTTCTTGGCAACAATGACTTTTGTGATCATGGGTAGAGTAATGCCCTTTCTTGTCATGAAACTGCATATAAAACACATTCAGGATTTTAGCACAAATATGACCCCTCAAAATGTCAGTGGTCAACATTATTCCCATTTATAAGGTAAATCGTCTGTGTGTTTTATCACAGTAAAACATTTTAATAAACATTTTTTGAGGGGTACAAATTACTTTTGTGATAATGGCCCTTTTTGTCATAAAACTGCATATAAAACATATTTATATCTTTATCTTGTTTAAGTACAGCTGTACATTCACCAGTTGTACCTGAAGTACCGTTTTCATTGTCTTCTTCTTTGGTGTCTCATAAAGTGTGAATTCAGCTTAATTTTCTAGAACAATGAAATCCTTTAAATGTATAAATTATTGTGTGGTATTTTGCCTGCAGCTCATTATTACTTTAAAAATCATTTTTGAACCTTACTGAAATAGTCTGAAATGAATAAAACCTAGAAACTGTTTTTTTAAATAGTTATTTTTTCATGTCTCAACCTTACTTTACTGTAAACTGTGTGTAAAGTTCCATTCCCCTTCACCAATCAGCACACACACACACACACACACACACACACACACACACACACACACACACACACACACACACACACACACACACACACACACACACACACACACACACACACACACACACACACACACACACACACACACACACATACCATGTATACATCACTTCAGGGGACATTGACTTACATGCATTTCCTAGAGACTTATCCTAACCTTAACCATAACCAACACATGCCTAACCCTAACCCTCTTATGGGGACCTCCAATTTGTCCCCATACGGGAGGCGAGTCCCCACACATGACTATGTAAACATATTTAGGTCCCCACAAGTATAGTCATGCTAGTCCATAAACACACACACACACACACACACACACACACACACACACACACACACACACACACACACACACACACACACACACACACACACACACACACACACACACACACACACACACACACACACACACACACACACACACACACACACACACAATATGTAGTGTGATTTATAAGCTGATCATGACTGGTGGGCTCAGGACAGTTGCTTTAATTTTCTTCTATATATTGTCGCCAAGGTCATTGGTGAGCAAACCCCTTTCCAAGTTTTTCCAGCATGTTCCTCTTTCGTCCTCCTTCCACCCCTCCCTCCCTCTCTCCGTCCCTCGGCCTGATGGCCCCATGAATCATCCCGTCTTCCCCATCGAACTCTCCGACGCCTCCTTCCCACCACAGCCACCGCAACTTCCCCAATCCTTCTTCATTCCCGCTAACAATTTGGTAATGAAATATTGATTTTTAGTTAGATTCAAATGGATGTTATTAACTTTGCATTGATAAATCGCTCCCCTCTCTTTCTTCTCTGTTCTTCCCTCTCTGGGTTTTGGATAGAGTGCTGCTAGTATCACCTGATTCACAATAAAGCCTGCAGGCCTGATTTGCAACATGACCTACAGCACTCCTTTTGAAGGCCCCTCCCTGTTTTCGCCCCATACAGGCACACTCTGCTTGCATTAAAAGCTGTGAATATATACTGATTACCTGTTCTGTGGTCAATGATAGTGGTTTATAAAATATTTTATCGGATATTGTGAACTCAGACGAAGTGCCCTTTTCAGAGTGAGTCATGCATGGCATTGCAATGTCCTCTCTAGCCAAAGGAAACATGATTACTTTATCAGTGTTACGATATCTGAGAGGACCCAAACGCAGGACACGGCAGTGTTTTAACAAAAGAGTTTATTAGTAGACGAGGTGCGTGGAGTAGGATCCAGCTGGAGTGGCGAGGATGTGTCCTGGAGTACAAGAAATAAAACACGTTAGAGGCTAACACATCACGGTAGTAGAAACATCTGATGATATCCGTATCGTCCAGGGACATGTGCACTTGTCTCTTCTTTAAGCCCCTCCTCCAATCCGCTTTCTGATGGCACTATCAGAAAGTTGCTACAGAAACAATGCCTGACTGTTTTGGACCTAATATGGTCTTTGTTTACATTAGCAAGCATCGCTAACACCCTGTACAGGAGAGAGTGTCACAATTCACATGTTAGGTCACGTTTGTAGTTTTGTCTGTGTTGGTGTTTTTCTTGTCTTTGGGTTTCCTGTCTTATTGTGTTAAGTGTTCACCCCCATTTCCTGCCTGTCTGCTTTCTGTCTGTTTCCCTCCCTGATTACCCGATTGTGTTCACCTGTTGTCCTTGTGTTTCTCCTCCCCTGCCCGGCTGTTTCTCGTTGTCATGATTACCCCTTCTTGCATTTAGTCTTGTCTCTGTCTGTGTTCAGTGTTGGGTCATTGTTTGTTGGTGACGGAGTTCACCGGAGAGTGTTCTGTTCTGTATTTGTCATTTATCCTTGGAATAAAGGGTTTCTCAAGAGTTATCTGCATTTGGGTCCTGCTTCCTTCACTCATCCGTGACAGAATGACCCAACCAGGAATGGACCCAGCAGACAGTTTGTACGAGGTGAAGTACAAGTTAACATGCTTGAGGAATGACTTTCGATATGCCTCCAGTACTGAAGAGAGGCAGTCAGTTATTTCTGCGGCACGCCAGGAGGTAACCTCAAGGCCCTGGTTGAGGCAGTTGCTCCCCGAGTGGGTGGAGGACTTTTTGGGCAGCTTTGAGGTCAAACCTCTTTCCCGGCCTGCTAGCTCCAGGCATGCTAGTCCCCTGCCCCCCAATTCCCAACCTGACACCATACGTCTCGGCCTGTTCCGTCTGGAGTCAACCTCTGCTTCTTCCCCAGTTCCTGCTCCTGTCCAGGAGCCGTTCTCTGGAACTCTGGCTTTTGGAGGCCCACGGAGCCTCCAAAAGGCTCCTAAGAGAGGGAGTCGCAAGTCCAGACTAGCAGCCCGAGCCCCAAGGGTCATGGTTCCGGCCCCGGCAGCCATGGTTCCAGCCTCAGTCCTGGTCCCAGCAGCCACGGTTCCGGCCCCTGCAGCGACGGTTTCGGCCCCAGCAGCCACGGTTTCGGCCCCAGCAGCCACGGTTCCAGTCCCGGCCCCAGCAGCCATGGTTCCTGCCCCAGTGCAGGCTCCCGCAGCCATGTTTCCGGCTCCAGGGCCGGCCCCAGCGGCTATGGTCCCGGCTCCGGGAGCGCCCTATACGGCCGTGTTTCCGGCGTCGAAGCTGGAGCTTATAGACAGGATTCTGGCTTCAGCAGCCAGGTTTCTGGCTGCTATTCCGGTCCCTGCAGCCAGGGTTTCGGCCCCAGTTCTGGTCCCAGCAGCCATGGTCCCGACCCCAGCTGCCTTGGTTCCAGACCCGGATCTGGTCCCGGCTGCCACGGTCCCATCTCGGGTTCCCTCCTCTGGTTCCTCCTCGAGTCCCCTCTTTAGTTTCCCTCTCGAGTTCCCTCTCGAGTTCCCTTCTCTAGTTACTCTTCTAGTCCCTCCTCTAGTCTCTCCTCTAGTCCCCTCTTTAGTCTCTGTTCGAGTCCCCTCTCTGTTTCCATCTCAAGTTCCCTCTCCAGTTCCCCCTCGAGTCCCCTCTCGAGTTGCCTCCTTTAGTCCCTCCTTTAGGCCCTCCTCTAGTCCCTCCTCGAGTCCCCTCTCTAGTTCCCCTCTCGAGTTCCCTTCTCTAGTCCCTCCTCTAGTTTCTCCTCTAGTCCCCTCTGTAGTCCCTTCTCGAGTCTCCTCTCTGTTTCCATCTCCAGTTCCCTCTCGAGTTCCCTCCTTTAGTCCCTCCTCTAGTCCCTCCTCGAGTCCCCTCTCTAGTTTCCCTCTCGAGTTCCCTTCTCTAGTTACTCATCTAGTCCCTCCTCTAGTCTCTCCTCTAGTCCCCTCTTTAGTCTCTGTTCGAGTCCCCTCTCTGTTTCCATCTCAAGTTCCCTCTCCAGTTCCCCCTCGAGTCCCCTCTCGAGTTCCCTCCTTTAGTCCCTCCTTTAGGCCCTCTAGTCCCTCCTCGAGTCCCCTCTCTAGTTCCCCTCTCGAGTTCCCTTCCCTAGTTACTCCTCTAGTCCCCTCTGTAGTCCCTTCTCGAGTTCCCTCTCTGTTTCCATCTCGAGTCCCCTCTCCAGTTCCCCCTCGAGTCCCCTCTCGAGTCCCCTCTCGAGTTCCCTCTCGAGTTCCCTCCTCTGGTCCCTCCTCTGGTCCCTCCTCGAGTCCCCCTCTCAAATCCCCTCTCGTGTTCCCTTCTCTAGTCCCCTCTGGAGTCCCCTCTCCAGTCTCCTCTCGAGTCCCCTCTCAAGTCTCCGCTCGAGTTCCCTCTCCATTCCCTATTCAAGCCCCTACGCAAGTGTCGTTGGAGGTCCCGCCGTCTACTCCCCTGCCGGGGGTCCTGCCAACCCTGTGTCCTGTGCTGTTGGAGGTCCCGCAGAATACTCTTCTGCCGGGGGTCCTGCCAACCCTGTGTCCTGTGTCGTTGGAGGTCCCGCCGTCTGCTCCCCTGCCGGGGGTCCTGCCAGCTCTGTGTCCTGTGCCGTTGGAGGTCCCGCCGTCTACTCCCCTGCCGGGGGTCCTGCCAACCCTGTGTCCTGTGCCGTTGGAGGTCCCGCCGTCTACTCCCCTGCCGGGGGTCCTGCCAACCCTGTGTCCTGTGCCGTTGGAGGTCCCGCCGTCTACTCCCCTGCCGGGGGTCCTGCCAGCCCTGTGTCCTGTGTCGTTGGAGGTCCCGCCGTCTACTCCCCTGCCGGGGGTCCTGCCAACCCTTTCTCCTGTCCCGTTGGAGGTCCCGCAGAATACTCTTCTGCCGGGGGTCCTGCCAACCCTTTCTCCTGTCCTGTTGGAGGTCCCGCCGTCTACTCCCCTGCCGGGGGTCCTGCCAGCTCTGTGTCCTGTGCCGTTGGAGGTCCCGCCGTCTACTCCCCTGCCGGGGGTCCTGCCAACCCTGTGTCCTGTGCCGTTGGAGGTCCCGCAGAATACTCCCCTGCCGGGGGTCCTGCCAACCCTGTGTCCTGTGCCGTTGGAGGTCCCGCCGTCTACTCCCCTGCCGGGGGTCCTGCCAACCCTGTGTCGTTGGAGGTCCCGCAGAATACTCCCCTGCCGGGGGTCCTGCCAGCTCTGTGTCCTGTGCCGTTTGAGGTCCCGCCGTCTACTCCCCTGCCGGGGGTCCTGCCAACCCTGTGTCCTGTGCCGTTGGAGGTCCCGCCGTCTACGCCCCTGCCGGGGGTCCTGCCAACCCTGTGTCCGGTGTCGTTGGAGGTCCCGCCGTCTACGCCCCTGCCGGGGGTCCTGTCAACCTTTTCTCCTGTCCCGTTGGAGGTCCCGCAGAAGACTCTTCTGCCGGGGGTCCTGCCAACCCTATATCCCGTGCCGTTGGAGGTTCTACCGGGGGCCCTGCCAGCCCCATGTCCATCACCGGTCTCGCCGGGGTTCCTACCAACTCCTTTTCCGTGGGGGATCCTGCCGAAGCCTGTCCGACCGGCTCCGGTTTCTGTCCGGCCGACACCGGGTCCTGCCCGATCTCCGTAACTGGCCCATCAGCGCTTTCCTGCCCGGCCTCCTGATCCTGTCCGGTCGACACCGGCTCGAGCCCGGCCCCCTGAGAGCCGCGGTCTTCGCCCTCGAGCCCGGCCCCCTGAGAGCCCGGCCCCCTGAGAGCCGCGGTCTTCGCCCTCGAGCCCGGCCCCCTGAGAGCCCGGACCCCTGAGAGCCGCGGTCTTCGCCCTCGGGGCCGGCCCCCTGAGAGCTGCGGTCTTCGCCCTCGGGCCCGACCCCCTGACTCTTCCTGCCGTTGCCTTCGCCCTCGGACCCGGGTCCCTGACTCTTCCTGCCGCTGCCTTTGGTCCTCATGGTCCCCACCTTGGACTCTGTTTTGACCCCGGGCCGTCCGCCCGAGACCCCTTCCTGGTTCTCTGCCTTGTCCCCGGGCAGTCCGCCCGAATCCCCCTTTTTGGACTGTACCTTGCCCCCCGGGCCGTCCCCCCGAGACCCCTTCCTGGTCCTCCGCTGTGTTCCTGGGCTGTCAGCCCAAGACCCGTCCTCCGGACCCCCTCCGCCCACCCTGCTTGGGGTTTTGGACTTTTTTTTTTTTTTTTTTAGGGACGTCTGGAATCCGTCCCTTGAGGGGGGGGGTTCTGTCACAATTCACATGTTAGATCACGTTTGTAGTTTTGTCTGTGTTGGTGTTTTTCTTGTCTTTGGGTTTCCTGTCTTATTGTGTTAAGTGTTCACCCCCATTTCCTGCCTGTCTGCTTTCTGTCTGTTTCCCTCCCTGATTACCCGATTGTGTTCACCTGTTGTCCTTGTGTTTCTCCTCCCCTGCCCGGCTGTTTCTCGTTGTCATGATTACCCCTTCTTGTATTTAGTCTTGTCTCTGTCTGTGTTCAGTGTTGGGTCATTGTTTGTTGGTGACGGAGTTCACCGGAGAGTGGTCTGTTCTGTATTTGTCATTTATCCTTGGAATAAAGGGTTTCTCAAGAGTTATCTGCATTTGGGTCCTGCTTCCTTCACTCATCCGTGACAGAGAGCACGTTTAAAAAAACAGGAAATAAAAAAAGGAACTCACCTCGTGGTAAACCGGCGATTGAAAAAGCATTTGAGCTCCATACTGTTTCAGAAATAATAATCCTTGATGTGGTTTGGAACATGATGGCGTTTAATCACGGCAGAATTTAACTGAATCTGCTGGGTAATTCTGAACAGGCATTAGCTCCCCCTCCTCTTTTGTTTGTTTTCAAGCTAAGGACCCAACATCAGCATTTCTCTAACAGGGCTGGAACAGAGGGTTATGAGGGATGTCTAAAATGCATAATCTGTTTAGTATTTTGAGCAAAACACATCTAAGACATGTTTTTATATATTTATATTAGGGCTGTCAAGTTAACGCGTTAATAACGCTTCCACGCTCACCGGCAGGCCCGGACTGGCCATCGGGAGGACCGGGAGGGTGTGTGTATGTGTGGCGCGAGAGAGAGAGAGAGAACGCGCACACCTTACGTGTATTGTTGTTGTTAGCATCTGGTGCTAGCTAGCTAGCTGCGCTAACGGATATAAGGAGCTGTTTCAATGAAAACAGAGGAGCGACATTTCACCGACAACTGCGCCGAGCACTTGACTTTATGCAGGAAGCCAGACAGTGGGACATTGTACGAAAAGTCAGCACACTCAGCACGGATAGTGCGCACCATGATTGCAGCGTCCAGGCAGCTCCCATTCGAGCATATGCCTTGAGTAGCACATAGCTCCAACGATCCATCACAGTGGGTCCTTCTCACTTCGGTTAAATGGATTCCTTGCGTCCCTCACTTACGTCGTTTCCCTGCGACTAGTCCCAACCACCAGGGAAGCATGGAGGGATGCAAGGAAACCACGAGAGGCAGAGAAATGAGTTTTAAGAGCAATGGGACGTCCTTTCCTCCGGAGCGGCACGTGAAGTGATGTCCGTTTGTGATGATGCCGCACAGCTGATCGTCTGACAGCAGCGCTGTCCCCGTTGTGTTCACAAACACCCCCGCCTCTGTTAGTACACATTTACTGACACAAACATTCTCAAACAACTCATTCCCAAAAAAATAAACGCCATTCTTAAAATGTATAAACGAACAATAGTTTGATTAATATTGATTAGAGTGCACAAAAGAAATAAAATAATTGAGAGAAGAAAAAGAGATATCTATCAAAACCCATTTAGATTAACATTCATTGGATTGCACACTTTGTTTGTTTGTTTGGATATGTAGCACATTAACATTTTAAATAGCACTTAATGATTGACTGAATGGAAATGACAATAAATGAAAATGTAAAACGAAAAAAGCGATCATGAAAATGTTTCCCAAAAATGAATAAAATGATTGTTGCCCACTTTGTTGTTAAGATATATCAAATATGTGTAACTAAATGAAACATGAATTGAAACAAAACACGGTATAAACTGAGGAGTGAGTCCCGTGAGGTTCATGTGTTTTCTTCACTCCGCTGGGAAACTGCTCTCATGTCAAGAAGCATCAGATCAGTGCATGCGCTGCATCGTCCAATCAGTGAGCGATACACAGTAAGGTGGCGGGGCGAGTGTCTGAGGATTTCATCGAAGGATGGTCTGGTGGTTCCTCGATTATAGCTCCTCCATTATCGCTCCTCGTTCCTCGCTCCTCTGGCAGAAATAAGGCCATTGGGACGCTACTCAAGATGGCGCAGACAAATCAACTTCCGGTGATACCGAGACCGAGGAGCGAGGAAATGAAAAATAAGAAAAGTGAGAAGGGCCCAGTGTCTCTCCACACACACACACACACACACACACACACACACACACACACACACACACACACACACACACACACACACACACACACACACACACACACACACACACACACACGAATATTTGTCATTGTTCAAATTATAATAAACAAACATTTGCATAAAGCATATTTGTCCACTCATATGTTAATAAGAGTAATACAAACTTGAAAAATATCCCTCTAAGGTACATTTGGAACAGACAAAAAATGTGTGATTAATCGCAATTAACTATGGGCAATCATGCTATTAATCGCGATTAAATATTTTAATCGACTGACAGCCCTAATTTGTATATATCTGAGACCCATAATATATGCCTACAAATTGCATAATAGGAGACCTTTAACACTTACTCTCCTAAAAGTTGACTTGAATTCCAAAGCTTAAAAACTAAACATATTGGGACTAAAACGCTCAGGGAAAATGTGTTGAATTCCAGAGAAATAGAAGCATCCCTAACCCCAAAATAACTATAGGCAACATATTTCGTGTTTCTGCCAACATCAGCAAAAGAAGAAGACCAGAGTGAAGGCAGAATATCAGATCCATTTTACAGCTGAAGGGTTAAATAAGCAGTAGGGAGAATACAGCAGAGATATATTGTATCATTTGTCTGACAGCAATGCACCAGAAAACAAACAGCATTTGAATGTGTATATATAAGTAACTCTGAAAGGTGAATTTAGCAAGCTATACAAATCAAGAAAATGCCCTTGGACCTGTGATTGATGATATCTTCGTCATATGGGAGGTGTATTTTACATTACATTACATTTAGCTGACGCTTTTATCCAAAGCGACTTACAATAAGTACATTCGACCAGGAAGATACAACCTTGAAGAAAACAGAATCATATAAGTACATCAGGTTTCATAGAGCCAAGCATTTCAAGTGCTACTCAACTGGCTTTAGATAAGCCAGTCCTTTATCAGTATATAAGTGCTTTGTTAGCAATTCTTTGTTAGTAATTATATTGTGCTGGGGTGTACAGTTTAACCATGTCCTGGATGTAGGAAGGGCCAGATCCATTCGCAGCATGGTACGCAAGTACCAGTGTCTTGAAGTGGATTCTAGCAGTTACCGGAAGCCAGTGAAGGGAGCGGAGGAGCGGAGTGGTGTGGGAACATTTAGGAAGGTTGAAGACCAGACGAGCCGCTGCATTCTGGATGAGCTGCAGAGGTTGGATGGCACATGCAGGTAGACCAGCCAGGAGGGAGTTGCAGTAGTCTAGGCGTGAGCTGACGAGAGCCTGGACCAGAACCTGCGTCGCTTTCTGGGTCAGCTGGGGACGAATCCTCCTGATGTTGTAAAGCGTGTATCTGCAGCAACGGGTTGTAGCAGCGATGTTTGCAGTGAAGGACAGGTTGTTATCTAGGGTCACACCCAGATTCCTTGAAGTCTGAGTCGGGGAAACAACAGAGGTGCCGATGTTGATAGTCAGGTCAAGAGTGGGACAATCTTTTCCCGGAAGGAAAAGCAGTTCAGTCTTGTCAAGGTTGAGCTTGAGGTGATGAGCGGACATCCACTGAGAGATGTCAGCTAGACAAGCAGAGATGCGTGCGACGACCTGGGTCTCTGAGCGGGGAAAGGACAGGATTAGTTGGGTGTCATCAGCGTAGCAGTGGTATGAAAAACCATGCGGGCTAATGACTGATGCGGGCTTAATGACTGATCCGAGTATTTTGGATATTTCCAGTAGATTTGCACTGGTCTTCAAATCTTGAATTATTTTTGATGTTGTACTTGAACCATGCTGTTAATTCCAGATCTCACTCCCATTTGTCATGTTTGTGTCAATGTATTCTCATTAATGACTGATAGCTTTCCTAGGCTTTGGTTCATAGTGCGACTGAAGGAAATCTCAGTGGCTGTAATGTGTTCCCTTTAGATGGTTGTTTTGTCTCTGACAGCATTGCTGAAATGGAACTGTCAGCATGTTCAACAATGTGAGCTTTCTAACTTGACTGCAATGTTGATTGTGAGTCTCTCTCCTCTAATTTCATTTATTATAAAAGATTTCAATGGTGTTTTTGTTTCAAATACGATATTTCTTAGAAATAAGCATGGCATGCATTCTATAATGGACATCAGCGCATAGTTTCCCATCTTCCTGCACACATCAATACACACAAATATCCTACCCCCCCCATCTCTATCTGGTATTAAAACCAGCTATTTGACACAAGATGGACGTTGTGGACAGGCAGAGCCCAGGGGACACAACCAGGGTTGCATATAAGGCGCCCGTTACTGGGAGGGGGCATTTACATTTCTCTCTGCGCGTTTTCACTGACAGCGACACAATTTCCTGTTCCGTCTGGCGAGCTTCTGACTGCGAGCCAGGACTGAAATGTAATCTGTGGGGCTCACAGTGCGTTCTGCCTCCCCAGAGTATTTCCCCACCAAAACCTTGAACTCTGCTCAGGAAATCTTTTATTCTGAAGACCCGGGGTTTTTTAGCCCTGAGAAAAAAATTGAGCACTCCAAAACAAATTGACTAATATCATGGCCATGAGATTACACCAGAATCTGGTATAGTGTATAGGTTTTCACATGGAAGGAATTTGGTTTGGTATATAATGGTAAATACAAAAACATAGAGGGATTATATAAACATAGCAAATGTATTAAAAATAAATTAAATCAAAAACAAAATAAACATAAAACAATAACATAGAAGATAATAATAGAGTAAAACAATGTTAAAGACTTTTTTTTATTAAACCGACAGAAAAGTTTACAAGATATATAAATATAAAAACAAGTAAATACAGAGGCCTGTACTACGAAGCCGGTTCAACCTAACCTGGATATGTTTGAGTTAGCCGGTTGGCCTAATCCAAAACATACGCGCTCTCGCTAAACTGTCCTACGACGCGGGTTATCAAGTGGATCGCTCAAACCAGCCGTGTCCTATCTAGTTAGGTGCGCGTTCACATGAAAGGGGTGGTATCTGGAGCATTCGACCAATCACAAACATGGAGAAGCGCACTGACAGCGCAGCGTCATACTTCCTAGACATATGAAAAAGTTAAACTTTAAACATCCATGACTTAAACACTTTATCCAGGATCAAAGCCACATAGCTGCACCTGCAAGGTGAATACAGTTGGTAAAAGAAAAGGTGTTTGAATGCGTACATTAACAGGTTTATGATATCACTGCTGCCCCGTCTAAGACACGAGTGTTTCGTCAACTTAATGTGTTGCTTAAAATAATACTTCTGCATACAGTATGTGACGCTGAGTGTTGCACGGCCAGATACGGCTCAGCTGACTCAGATAAGGAATAATGTTATAATAGTCAGATTGCTCTGAAGATGGGAGGTGATATTCTATTCATTTTCACATTCACACAGTCAGTTGATTTTTGCCGGCCGTCTTTCCTGCAACAGCAGTTTTTCTGTATTTCCTTTCTCCTGTAATATGACTTGATAGCTTCAAACTCCGTACACAGAGCTCTGATTGGTCAGCAGGCGGTGCTTTCACTGAGTTGATCTCTAACGGTACGTCCACACAGCAGCTTTAGACGAATCTTCCACCGCTTCTCTGCCCATTGACTTTGAATGGGGATGACGTCACTTTGCCTCGCTTTTCGCCGAACTGCATTGTGGGGGAGCGAAGCGAAGATTTCCAGGATTTCCAGGATTCAAAAGTTGTGCAATGTTCAACTTTTGAAGCTGAGCTGGAAGCGTCAGCCAATCAAACACGTTTATGCAAATCTGACAGTAGAAGTGCTAGCCAATCAAACCGCGTGTAAGCAGGGAGATTTCCTCATATTCCAAACGAGAAATTACGGTAGCAAATCACCCGGTTCTTTACGACCAGAACTATTAATGGGATACAAACCGGAGGAACCAGGCATGGAGGGAGGTGGTGGGTGAAACTGGTAGGTTTTTGCCTGTTTGGGGAGTTTATATATATATATATATATATTGCTCGCATAAAATCCCCAGGGTTTTTTGCTTAGTATGTCGGGGGCGGGAGATTCATGTGATTGGTTGTTGGTCGCGTTGCTCGCAAAAAATTCCCAAGCTTTCAGACACGCCCAGCTCCAAGATTTTCAAGATTTTTGAAAAGCTGCTGTGTGGACGTACCGTTAGCCTGCAACCTGCTCCGGAGCAGGTTAGCCGCTCAGCATAAGTTACCATGGAGATCTAGCCCGCTAAAAAGAGAACCAGCGTCGTAGGACCGGAAACCCCGAGTTTTCCCTGAAGTTAGCTCGCTAAGCGAAAATCCTGCTTCGTAGTACAGGCCTCTGTTTTTTGAAAAACAATATATGTGCAGTACATCATAATGTAATGCTATTACTATTAGGCAATAGCATAGGTCTCAGATATATAAAAAACATGTCTATGAAGTGTTTTGCTCAAAATACCAAACAGATCACCCATTCTAGCCATGCCTCATATCCCTCTATTTCACTGATTTTGGGTATAAAACTTAAAAAAATAAAATAAAAAGGATACAAAATAAATAAAAGGAGGGGGCTGAGCTCATGTGGGACCCGGCAGCATAATCTAAACTAAATACTGCTGTGATGAAATGCCATATCATGGATTATCAAGGATTATCTCTGAAACAGTATGGAGCTCAAACTTTGGCTTTCTCTCTTGCCGGTTAAACCACAAGGTGAGTTCCTTTTTATTTCCTGCTTCTTCATACACCTGCTCTCCAGTACAGGTTAGCTCGGAGTGTTAGCGATGCTAATGTAAACACCGACCATATTACGTCCAAAACAGTCGGGTATTGTTTCTGATAGCAACTTTCTGACAGTGCCATGGGTCCACATTTCCGATATTAAGTCATATCGGACGCAATTATGGATCAGCTCCGTTGTTCCCCCGTTTTTAGAGATTTGGGTACGGAGGAAAAGAGAGAGGGTTTTATTTTCTGACGCTGCGTCAGTTCCCTGACACATTTGTATGTATAAAAGACATCAAAAAGTGCATTTTGCATGATAGGTCCCCTTTAAGTAAAAAAAGCTGTGCAGTTTTAACGAGGTAGCATTGGGCAGAGATTTACAACATATACAGGGAATGTGCAAGGTTCATGCTATTTTTATATACTGTTTTACATTATATTTATTCTAAGTTATTACTTCTGTGAAATATATAATTCACAGTAAGTACACTGTTTTATTTTTTGTTATGACTGGCTGTCACTCCAAACTTACACATTTTCACTACTCTATGAGGGTGCATTCACACCTAACGGAGCCTACACACGGCGACGTGCGTTGCCGCTTGGCGGTGGCCGTGTCTTGAGCTTGGGGAGTCAACGCAAGCAACGCGACCAACAACCAATCACATGAATGTCCCGCCCCGGACATACAAAGCAAAGCTCATGCTACATCCATGCTGGCTAAATATACTGTCTATGCTTGCTAGCTGTCCATTCAAACGAAGTAAACTGGATATAAACTCCCCAAACAGGCGAAAACCTACCAGTTTCCCCCACTGTCTCTGCCACCTCCCCCCATGCCTGGCTCCTCCGGTTTGTATCCCTGTAGGTAAAGAGGGACTGGTCATCGAGTACCGGGTGATTCCCTACCGCCACGATCATTTTCTCCTCCATTTTTTGACATATGGGAAATAACTGCGGTCTGGCTCTCCCAACATACCCAACACATCTCCCAACATGCTTTTAGTCTGGAGATCAACAGACACTAGCGGCCCGCGCATATGATTATATAATCGGACAACGTCTGTTAAAAAACATTATAACATAATGAGAGACGTTCTGCAGAGGAGGGGCGTTTCACCGACGGCAGGTGTTCTTACTTTTATGTAGCCTAGCTGACGGAGAATTTTTACTTTACACAACACTGTTCACTTCATTCTGCTTCACTCTTTAACCAAACAACCGTGGATGTCTTGAAAGACTCTTTCGCTGAATATTTTGAAGATATCCGCGTTCTTGTGACATGTAAATACTACGCTTCCTATGTTTTGGTGCGGACTGCGTTCACACCAGCGATGAACCGCTCCAGAGTTCGCAAGCAAGCGTTCCGAGACCACTTATTTTAGCGGACCAGAGTCCGGTTGTTTAGTTCACTTAAGAGGTCTCGGATTGTGTTCACACCGACCCAAATGAACCGCACCAGGGTTCGATTCAACCGGACTATACAAGGCAGGTGTGAACGCACCCTCAGATGCTTTTATTACTTTTTTTTTTACACACTATTTTATAATGCTGCTTCTTATTTTTGTTCCATAGATGTGTACTTATTTTATTTTCTTGAGCTAGGCACCGAACCCCCAATGCTTTGCTATGTAAAAAATGGATACCTGTATTCCAATGCGTGTGTGTATTTGTACTGTGTGTTAATGGAACAAATGTTGTCTATGGTGGAATATGTTAACACATGTAACACACCAGCAGCCTTCGTAATTACAAGCCTTTCCCTTGACTGTTTCCAGAGAGAGAGAGAGAGAGAGAGAGAGAGAGAGAGAGAGAGAGAGAGAGAGAGAAAAGAAAAAAAGAGAGAATTGCACGAGTCTCCACCATGACCTGGAAAGTGGCTGGGGACCATCGCGTTTGAGGTCATGTTGATTTCTCAGGAGAACGGCTCTCTAAAGGTTTACAGTAACAGGGAAACATGGTCTCTCTCCGCTGCCACTGTGATTTATGTTTAGACAACAGATCACTGTGTCACAGCGTCTCACACATTATGACACTGTGCACATGTACGGCCGGGGCTTTCTGTGACAGTGAGTGACACAATTTAAATATATATGCGCCTTATCTTAAACAAGAAAAACTGTATTTTCTTTTGTCGCATAAAACTGCTGTTTTTCGTGTGCACTAAATTCACAGTGTATCGGAAGTCCAGACCAGCCTAAATACAATACAAAATCACGTACATGCGATAGGGCCTAAAGCTTTGAACATATTTTCCTAAATGTATTTTTGATGATTTCTGATGTCTGGAAGGCACTAAAATAAAACACACACGATGTATGAGACCTTATACCTCTGACTGCCACTGTGGTCTGCATTGCAATATTATACAAATGTGCAAAAGAGAATCTACACAATATTACAGTCAGGATATCCTACTCATTATTTCAGATGCTGCCCCTCTATAGATCGGGGATAGAACATGGGATATATGTCATTGTGCAATGTGTATCAAGCTGCCACAAAGTTGTAAAAACACACTGACTAATTGACAGGAAGAGAGCCTTTGATTGGTCGACACATTCAACCAAAGACATTGTGTGATTTTTACAGATACTAAAGACAAAGACAAATTGAAACATCATCACAGAAGACATTCATTATTGAATTTTATGACATTATATAACCATCCATTCCATTGAGTGGTCGTTTTTATCGAAAGCAACTGAAAACAGTAAGAAGCCTTGCAAGGACATTTGCTTCAAATGGGCCAAACCGTTGTTGGTCTCAATTGAACTTAATCTTGTACGTACTCGATTTTTAAAAGTTTAGTAGCTAAGGTGCAATGAAACAAGGTGGATTTTCTATCTGCGATGTAAGCTGTTCAGACTTTCTGCAAGATGATATCAATGGGGAGCTTGCTCCATCATTTTGGGATAGCTAACAGGTGTGTTGAAGTTGAAGGGTACCTGGGTCCTACTCGCAGTGAGGGAGTAGCATGTTGATAGGTCAATGTCGAGTGATGTCCTGGTTGTAAGAAGGACCATATCCCTTCACAGTAGGCCAGTAACAATGGCCTAATTCCAAACCACCTCCTATACCCTACCCCTACACACTACCATTCTATTTGCGCATTCACAGAGGGTCCACCACATTAAGTGCTGTAATAAACCAACAAGTGTGGAGTGGGAGTGGGTTATCAAGCTCACCAATAGTGAGTCTGCATTTCACCTGCTGCAGTACCTGACCGGACTCAATACTGTGTTTGTCCGTCATGAAACTCGCTGTTTGCCAACAGTTCCTGCAGACCGTTAGGCTACTGGTAAACTGTGTTTACACATTCTCTAAAAAGACCCTACAGTCCAAGCTGGATGAAAGACAAGAGAGAATTTGCAGTAGCTGAAACCACGTTAGCATGTTAGCATATACATTCACACATACTGTACCACCTCGTAAAGACCTGTCAGCCTCCTAGGACAATCTAAGGCTATACATTTCATGGTAAAGTATTCTGCTTTACCTCTGGTGACATTGACACTGTTGTTATTGATATGTCACTTGAACAAATCCTGTAAATGTTCAAAAACCACCGCCTCAGTGATCGATACAAACAGTGGGAGGCGTCCATATAATCTGTTAAAAAGTGCAGTGACGGCACTGCATTGAACCCTCCCTCCGTAGATGGTTTCACAACAGCGTGACCTTTGGTAGGTTCTAGAAGATGCACGACCCTTCGCTCCTCCCCGGCTCATTGCTATAAGGACACATTAAATCTAGATAGTGCTGCTGTATTAAGTAGGTAGACTGTCTCATGCTACATGTAGATAACCTTGTGTTATTAGCTCCCTGATGGCCAATCAATATGCCACTTCCTTTGCTGCTGAGGATGAACCAAGTCCCTCACCTAGATAATCATCTCTCACTGTCTGATGCCGAATAATTGGTAGCCTCTCAATCCCAGCTTGGTTGACAAGGGTGGTTTGCATATTAAAAACACTGCGCTAACAGTCTATCATTCTGAACACAGAGAATAAACATGCATATACATAATATTTTGAGATAATTGAGCTGGGATGCATCACCAAGCCCCAAGGAACTAAAATCGCTTGATAAAGAGAAGCCGGGGATGGGCTTCGTTTAAAGTGTGCTGTTGATCGTTGGAGTAATGCTATGCATAGGGAGGGAAGGACGGTGTTTATGTCTGTGTTGGGAAAAGAAGTGCAGCAGAGAGTTGAGTCCCTGATGGCCATCTCTCTGCGGAGAGGAGAAATCATCTTCCCAGTGAGCGGAGGGTCCCCGGCGGACAGACTTGACATGGATGATGAGGATGCTGATGATGTTTAAACGAAACACTCTCTGTCCATCTGTCCACATCCGTACTTCTTCTTCCCTTCTGCTATTCCTCTTTCACCATTTTATCTATTCTCATTTTCTCCCCATGTAAGCACAATCTAATTAGCTTTTCTCTTCTTCTAAAGAACTCTGTAGCACATTTATACACGTCTGCCTTTGTTGATGTCAAACGCAATTCAAAGTCGCCATATTTCACGTAAAGAAAATGGTAATTTAAGAATTTCAGTGAGGTTTGTTAAGATATTTGTTTAATTATAGAGTTGAGATGAGGACTTCATCAATGGGGTTATGATTACAAAGTAAATAGTAGCTATAAAATATCCTAGATGGCTCTATAAGTATTATTGAATTAAATGTATTCCACACATTTCAAATCTGTATACCTCTATTATAAACTATCAATCATTCGTTTACTCTCCAGAAAGCACATTTACAAGGATTTCCTGGTGTTCGTAATTAGGGGCAGCTGTGGCTTGGTCGTCCACCAATTGCATCAGCTCCACAGTTCTGAAGTTGAAGTGCGCTTGGGAAAGATACCTAACCCCACATTATTCCCAATGGTGACTCTGTGTGAATGTGTGTGAATGTGAATCTCCCTGAGCAGGTGGCAACCTCTGCTCTGTATGAATGTCTGTGAATGCTGGAATGCTGAAAAGTTCTAACAGTCCATTTACCATGTAATCCCTTCAGTTTTACTACAGCTACGTAGTTTAAAGCAATATAATTAATCGAAGTAATGGGCAATGAAACGATAATAGTTAGCTTCAGGTGTAAATTAATCACACACAATATTGACGGTCAATGATGACAGTTTTGTAGTAAATTAATTATGCAAAGATCCTACCCATAACTTTTTTGAATTTACAGATGTGTTGTATAGATTGGATAAGTTACCTTAAATATTAACCTTTAATATTACCTTAAAGGCATCACATAAAATGTGCTTAAGATAATTGATCAATCTAACAGGATTTTCGATTCCTTACAGATTTCCTGGATTCCTGGTTACCCCTGCGCATACTTGCTACCCATGGCAGTTAGTTTAGGATACGCTTGAAGTAAATACACAGCTTCCCTTTGTTGCTACCATGGTTATCATTTTTTCAAACCAGCTTTAGCTTCCATCGATCGTGCTGCTAGTTTAAACGTTAGCTTGTCGTAGCTCCTAATAGCTTGAATGCTTTTCAGCCGTCGTTGCACTCTAACCTCACTGACAGAATACATCCAAACAGAAAAGTGAGTATCAATCATAGAGTTTTCAAACTGTGAACTGCAAAGTAACCCAACAATGGCACTGACCTATTTTGTCTAGACTGGAGTTTCTTGAGGTCACTTGGTGGTTCTCTGTGGAATCAGACAGTGGCTGGCTGTTTAAACTTTGGATATAGAGCTGTCATATTCTGTCTCTGCCTCCCATGGTGGTAGTGAAGGCATGTGTGTTAGTGCCAGTCTTACAAGGGCAGCATCAAAACACAATTTGAGTGTCAACATGGGAGAAACATATGGAGATCACTGCCAGAAGTGGCAACACTTGTGCCCCCAGGATGGCAGCTGGATGTTGAGGATGGTGCGCCAGGGGGCCACCCGTGTGGGGCTGCTGCTCCTGGGGCACGGCTGCGGCCAGGCGCCAGGGGAGCTCCAGGATGGCTTCAGACTTGGAGGGCTGTGGGGGTGGATGCTGTCATAGCTGGATCAGTGGAAGAGGCGGACACCATGAACTCCGGTTCAGTTCACAACACTCAGGGGACCATTCAAAGAGAGCACAGAAGCTGGAGCTGCTAACCTCTGCATTACAGCTCAGACAGAAACATCCACATACAAACATACTGTAGGCACACACAGACATAGCATGTGCAGAATATCACGTTTGCCTCAGGCCATGTGTAAAGTATAACAACAATATGCTGCTATATTTTGCTAACATGCATTTACCCCCATTAAAACAAGATAAAACATGAAATGCTCTGAAAAGACCTTGCATTGTGCATTGCGCTTCCCACAATAGGGAGAGCTGTGTGCGTCATGTTGGTGTGTATGTTGTCCGGTAAACATTGCAGGGATTCAGCTCTACATTTTTAACTCGGATGAAAAGTTTGCTGTGCAATTGTCGGTAATGAGACTTATCCAAAGTTACTTCTCGTGGTCACATGTTCTCTTGTCCAGCGTTTGGTTGTTCTCCACCCCTTCTGTTTGCAAAAACCAGAAGGCTTTAAAACCGCTGTGGGTGACAGTAGAGTATTAATCGTTGTAAAACATGCAATGACATATTTTTCAATAGTGGGAGCACCAGGGTCAGGTTTAGATCCACAAACTGCCCAGTATACCATGTTTGCTGTCAGAACTTTAACCACGCTAATGAAAACTTTCCGTATGTATCGGCCAAAAGTTTCTAGTTTCCTTGTCGATGTTGTGTCAAAGATAGATTGTGTGTCGATAGGTATCTGCATGTGCGAATTGGACAGCGTTGACTAAGTCACATTTGTTACAAAGTGCATCAAGCTAACCAGGCGTACGTTTACATCTCAGATTACGGGAAGTATACATACATGTTCCCCTTCAGGAGGAGGAATGTCAGAACACCACTATGATGACAAACTTTGCTAATAGGATTCTCAAGGCCAGACAGGAGATGATGTATATCGTATATGTGTATCGAATATGTAAAAAGATGCTAAACCTACAATGACAATATAAAGTAGAAATCATGTTCCATCTTTGATTTGACATGGTTGTACATGTCTAATATTATGAATGCCTTCCCAACTTGTGTTTCACTTACCATGTGTAGCAGGATAAACTGTTCAGCCCTATCGCCACACGGGGTAACCTTTATAAAGAGGGGTCCGTTTCGCTCTTGCTCTCTCTTTCTCTTTGGCACGAAGGCCACTTCCGGGTTCCGCTTACGTGCTTTCTCCGCTGGCACCGGTGAGTTGTTGTATGCTTAGCATGAAAAGTAGCGTAACTACTAACTGTATATTGATGGTTGTAGACCCTTGCAGGGATCCTGCAGCCCATGTCTCTCCTGCTGTGTGCTTGTCTTGCTTGTGCTGCATTTGTTGGGGGGTATCTGTGTTACAGTCATCCAGTTTATGTTGTCATATATTACATTTATAATTCTCCCTTGATTGTAAAATGAGAAAAGCTGGTTTGATGAAAATCACCAATCAACACAGCGCTAATGTGTGAAAAAAAGCCATATAAATGTTGTCAATTAGTTCATTTGATATAGCTGTCAGCTTCAATCGTCCTGTGAATGTTGTTTGGATTCCATCTGCACACACATCATCATGATTTCTATCAAGTGTGATTGTTTCTAGGTAAGAGTAATAACAACGAGCTCGGTGTAATCTTCCATTAGATTAACATCCATATGCTCTGCTTCCCGCCAGCTATGGAAAAACACTGCAACTATTTTAGAGAATAAGAGAGAAACTAAAATAGTGTAAAGGATGGGGCTTTGATGTACTGTGCAGTGTCTCACTAAGGTATCTCAATTCACTGTTATCAATACTGAAAATGGATCAAATGACTTATGTGAGCGACAACCATAATTAAAAACCATTAAATAGCATTTTCCCAACACCACAGAGCATTGTAGCATCTTGTTGCTCAACATTTGGCCTCATGTCCCACAACTGTACTGTTGTGGTTCAGTTGTACAGCTTTTCAGGACGCTGCTTTTAGCAGATAAACTCTAGCAAACCTCCCCAGAACCAGACAGCAAAGTGATCTGCTAGCTAGGGAAACCAGAGGAACATCTAGCAGCTAACATTGATACCAAGGTAAAAAAAACACATGTTGTTGTCCTCTCTGATTAAAATGCACTTCCTGTTGCACCTGTACATGTGGATTATTATGGTCATGGATTATACCTGTTCATCACTTCAGCCATCTAGGCAGGATTTTTTAATGATTGTTGTGGTTGTATCTTTCCTGTAGAGTGTTACAAAGGTTTTGGTGCATATCAATGTTCTGAGAAGCTACTATCACAAGGTTTCCTCCAGAGGGAGTCCCTCTCCCTCACACCTCCTCTGCCTGAAACGCCTCCTTTGGACTCCTTTGTTTCCTTTTGTAACATATTGACATCACTATGTAACACTGCTTCAATCGGATAGCGTTCCAACACATTGTGCGTGATCGGCTAAGAGGGAAATCATTAAGCAGTTGACCAATCAAAACAGAGCCTGCCAGCTAACCAATCAGATCAGGCTGGGCTCTGGTTTCAGACAGAGGGTGAAAAGAGGTGCTGCAGCACAGGCGGTATGAGAACAATAAAGAGCTTTCTGAACATTAAAGCATGGAGACATGTCCCAGTAGAGACACACAATACTGATATGAACCTGAACATTTGCAGAATAGGGCTCCTTCAAGAGAGTCTTAACAAGTACATATTCTGTGTTGTACGGATGATTTTAGTTGCCGTCACTGATTAAATTCACAAAAAGCTTCACAACAAATTAGTCCATCTTTCCCGTAAAAGCTATTGTTCAATGTGTCACAACATCAAATGAGATCAACCAAAAAAGTAAGGCCTGCCAACCACTCAGGATTGCTGAGTTCAACAAGGCTCTTTCTTCTTTTTTTTTTTCGTCTTCACTACTTGGTCAATTTTTACGACTTAGCCAGAGTACATCTGAGTGGTAAATTCGCCCCTGTATTGCACATCCATTTCTTAAAGGAAGGTCTGTAACTTTCTGTGATTGCTTGCTCTTGTTTGGATGAGATCATCACATCACCCAGCTGGGTGCTCTAGTGCAGGGTGCTTCCTGAGGCAATGCGATTTTACGATCCCTCCTCCACACTCCCTAACTTTACTGCACACCAGGGAAGCTATTACTTCATGGAATGGCTGGATTGCCATCAGTTATAACTCCACACTCACTGTAAAAAAGTGTGGCTTTTTGGCACCATGTCCAGAATCACTTGCATTCACTTTCTATGACTGGCAAAGTTTGTTAAAGTGTGCAAGTAATGTACACACAGTGATACACCTAGTATTGCATTGACTTACTGTATCTGTATTGTATCATAGTTAGGCTAAGAAACACATCAATATTTGGGTAAATTATGCCCTTGTTTGGCAGAAATCCCTGAAGGCTAATTTCCTCCATTTGCAGTTTACTGATCTTAGGGAACATATCCACATTCAACAGTTGTTGGAACATGAAATTCATGGACCTGTATGATAGCTTTTTGAGCATTTTAAATTTGAACTTATCGTATATGGATGATATACTTTTGGTGTGGCATTATAACTTTTTTAAACAGTGGACAGTGTCAAAAAAGGGAGAGAGAGAAAGAGGAGTATGACATAATAATAATAATAATAATAATCCTTATATTTATTATAGCGCTTTTATCAAAGACTCTCAAAGCGCTTTACAAATACACATTACATATACAGATCATACATGTAATGGTCATCTACTGTGGACAATACCCACAGGAGCAAATTCGGGTGAAGTGTCTTGCCCAAGGACACAACGGCCTGACGCAGTGGGGCGGGAGCGGGTTTCGAACTGGCGTTCCCCAACATGCTACAAAAGTCCCAAAGCCAGGATCGAACACAGGGTTCAGGGGGTGGATACTGATTTTAGGGAACATAGGGCTTAGGGAACATCGGCACGCTACCTTATGTACATTTACTGGAAATTAACAAGTATGCAGTGGATTCTTTAGACATCATGAGCCTCAGTTTACATAATTGTTAAGACATAACAATTTATGTCAACAATCAACTGGACAACAACAAAAATGTAGAGGCAGAGGCGCGGGAAGGTATTTTGAGTGGGGGTGCTGAGGTGCTGGACTCCAGTGAACCCTATTACGGGCACTATAGAGCATGCACAAAAGCAATCCCCACACGCAAACACACAGTACACCTGCGACTGTTACAATGAAGGCTCGATAATCAGCTCACGGCATATAGGCAGGGGTAGAGTGCTATTTTTTACGAGTGGGGAGCGGACCTCACCTTCTCTAGGGGGGTCCGGGGGCATGCTCCCCCGGGAAGATATTTTTTTTAAATATTGAAGTTAAAAGCATCAATCTGGTGCACTTTGAGAGCAACATTAAGAGATCTATGGATACATCTCTCAACACCCAGATGAAAAACAACTGTAAGCAGATGTTCTTTTTCTTTATGGATATTTTACAAATCACTCCCCTTTCAAACTATTCTTGTTTTACTGCCATATAGCATTTCATAACTGTTTTTCCTTTATTCTCTTATTTGTTTTATAACTATAATGATCATATGAAGGTATGCCGGGGAAATAATCTTTTGAATAATTTGTGACCAAACCGTTTGAGACCCACTGAGATAACTTAGACTAAAGTTAACTATTTTAAACACTCAGAGAGTCCTTTAGCTCACCTGAGTCTCTCAGTCTGACAGGAGAGGACCCTCCTCCAGCTTGTTGTGGAACCAACAACAGCTCCGTATGTCCGTTAGTGCAGCTAGCTAACCAGATGCTAACAACACGGTCCCTGCTGCTGGCACCGGTCCCTCTCTCTCTCTCCCCCTCTCTCCCTCTCTCACACACACTAAATGCGCTATGTCCGCACACACACACACACACACACACACACACACACACACACACACACACACACACACACACACACACACACACACACACACACACACACACACACACACACACACACACACACACACACACACACACACACGGTGTCTTGGCTCTGTTGCATTCACTGAACACGGGAAATTACAGTCCTGCCGTCCTCTCGAGTGTCTTGATGAGGTTCACATAAAACACGGTTAATGTATTATATTATTGAGGTAGAAGTCTCCGGTACCACAGAAAAAACATTCGGGGCAGGCCAAAATATTATTTTACCAACAATGCGGAATGTATTGGCTACATATTACACAGATTATGCACAGCGGGAGCAGCAATAACAGTCAAATAATAATTCAGACAGGGGAGCTCTGCACCCCCTGCCTGCCGCTAGGAGGTGCTGCAGCGCCCTCAGCACCCCCCTTCCCGCGCCCATGGGCAGAGGTGGGAGAAGTACTCATAAAGAACTCATTATACCCTACTGTCCTACTAGGGCATTGCGTTCCAAGAATGCAGGGTTGTTGGTTGTTCCTAGAGTCTCTAAAAGTACAATGGGAGCCAGAGCCTTTTCTTATCAAGCTCCACATTTGTGGAATCAGCTTCCAGTTTGTGTTCGGGCGGCAGACACCCTATCCGTTTTTAAGAGTGCGCTTAAGACCTTCCTTTTTGATAAAGCTTATAGTTAGGGCTGATTAGATTCAGCCCCTAGTTTTGCTGATATAGGCTTAGTTTGTCAGGGGACATCTTACTTCTTCCTTCTCTCTGTCTGTACCTGTGTACTCTCATGTTCCGATTAAACCAGCTTCCCCAAATGTCTTTCTTTTTGGTGTCTATATACGCCGGGATCCGGAGTCATGGTTGATCCTGCGGTCCTGTGTCCTGGATCACGAGCCCTGGATCTTGAGTCGTGGCTGTGGTCCTGGATCATAGGTCCTGGATGGATATCCTCGTGGATTAATCTTCCTATTATACACACATGCATTTCCAAACATTTGGACTACCTATGTTGCAAATGTATTATCTTTTCAATTTACACACGGCATCTATTGCACGTCTGTCCGTCCTGGGAGAGGGATCCCTCCACTGCTGCTCTCCCTAAGGTTTCTCCCATGTTCCCTTTAAACTGTGGGTTTTCTCCGGAAGTTTTTCCTTGTACGATGTGAGGGTCTAAGGACAGAGGACTAAGGACAGAGGGTGTCGTATTGTCATACTGATATTCTGTACACACTGTGAAGACCACTGAGACAAATGTAACATTTGTGATATTGGGCTGTATAAATACACATTGATTGATTGATTGATTGATTGATTGATTGACTCAGGTATTGTACTTAAGTAAAGTACCAAAATGTATGAATATTGTTACAAGTAAAAGTAATGCAATCAAAATATACTTAAAGTACAAGTAAAAGTATTAATTGTGCTGATTGGCCCTTTTCTGAATGATATATACTGTATCACATGTTTTGATTATAATTATTGAACATCAAAGTGTTCTCAAAGCTGGTAAAGGTGCAGCTAGTTTGAATGACTTTGTAGACTGCAGGGTAGCTTGTGAATTTACTCCAGGTGGAACTGAAGTCTGTTTTAAGACTTGATTATATTTTACATCATTCATCTAAATCTGCAAAGTAAAAGTAATTTATGGTAAAAGGAGTAAAGTACACGAGTTACCTCTGACTTGTAGTGAAGTAGAAGTACACAGAAGCAACCAAATTGAATACTGAAGTAGAGCACAAGTCTCTCAAATGTGTACTTGAGTATATTTAATTAGTTTAATTAGTGCAGTGGGTTCATTTGACACCATGAGTCCCGGTCCATATCCAATAATTGAGACACAATTTTCTATATCAAAATGAACTTTTGAAATAGCTTTATGAACATCTCACATTTTAAGTTTAATTTGACAGAGGTTGTATAAATAGGAGTCACGCTAAACATTTGGCTACCAAGCCACCCCAGCTGTTGTATTTAACAGCATTGTAACTCATTGTCAGAGTCTGTAAAGTCCTTGGGGACACACATGGTGGGAATGGACAGATTCTACTTAACAGCTAGCATCACATGCTGTAAACAGTTTTCTCTGGTTGACACGAAGAACCGGGTCGTGGAAATGTGTGTGACTGTGTGTGACTGTGTGTGTGTGGTCATGTGTGCATTAGTTGGTCCATGTCCGCTGATATTGACAGTATACTGACAGGATGTTGATTAACCAGCCTGCGGGGGGGTGAGGCCTGTCTGGGCGTCAGGTAGGAGTCACAGCAGCGAGGAGTGATGAGACAATCACACAGAGAGGGAGAGAGAGAGGAGGGCATGTGTCAGGGCCAGAGGACGATGACAATAAGCTGTCCGTCTCAGCTGACGCCGACACAGCTATCAGGATGAGATTAGCTACAGCACTGCTTCAAAATGTCACACACAAACACACATGCACGGGACATACATGGACTTCAGATGCAGTCCGAGTGTCTCCTGCCATATTTGTATACGCTGGCCTATACTAGATATACCACTGATAGAGTGAATACTGATTTATGGCACTTCTATGCACTTCCTCCAAGTATTTTTGGAGAGTGTGGGAGAGAAACTCCCGCCAGAGTGAACTTTGGCATTTTAGCCTTTGCAGACCATTTACATGCACAAAAACCTATATAACACACTACAGGAAAGGGAAACCCCCAAAAGCATAAAAGGGCCTCTTTAACCTCTCCCACCACTTCTTCACTCTCATGCATCAATCACGACAACCCTTAGATGCATAAGTGGGTCTTTTTTGACCCGGTGAGGTGGTTTTCTTGAAGTATCTTTGTAATTACATTTTTTTATCATTTCATATTCCAGCTATTCCTCAAAAAACATGTTTTGGATATCATGCCATTCTAATTTTAAATGTTTTGAGAAATTGTAGTTTTTGTATTACTACCCCAAGCTTCAGCTATAATAATAGACACATCTGCCATAAAATAAGGAATTTGAAACATCTCAACAAAACAAAGCGGGATCCAAACCAAACATTTGGGATAAAAACTACATTTTCTCCACCCGTGGGTGTAGAAGATTTGTTATCATCAAACAATACCCGACACCAAATTATAGTCATACAATCAAGATTAGCTTTGGATATACAGTATTTTTTATATGAACATATTTTGCATAGCGTATTGAGCACCCCTCTGTCCATTTGATCAATTACTCTGCTTTATTTATTTTCTCTTTAATTTGACTATATTGGTAAAACCCATCGAAATAAACATGTTCCATTATTTGTACGATCTTTAAATATGCATAAGGGTGTGGTGTGCACATAAAAAAAGATGCAACTAAAATGCTCATTACATTTGCATAAGTGACAACATATAACTGGTACAAATATGAGTACAAAAACAGAGGTCCACTTACCACCCCACAGGGCATGGGATATTATGTGATGTGGCTGGGTTTGAATTTTAGAGAGAAACCCATAATCTCACTAAATTGTCTTTCGCCAACTAATTTACTTTTAATTAATCCCCTTGGTATTTGGAAAAGCACAGACCTTAGCAAAAGGTGTCCTGTGTTCAACACCTGCATTGTGGAAGGACGTGATCTTTGAACATGTGTGTGTAAGACTGTTTCACTTCCTTGGGATTAATGTGTAGTGAACAATTATGTGAAAAATCTGGTTTCCATGGACTAGCTGTGAACAATAAAGACTATTATTTTGTAGATGATTTGTTGCTTCAAGACATTTTAAGAACCATTTTTACTTTGGCTGTGAAGATGGCCATTTTGAGGGAAGCACTCTTTCTTTAACTGATGTTATATCTCTCACAGGCTCTGCCCTCTACTGGACTCTATGGGTACTCTCTTACCCCGCAAGCATTCTCCCACTGAGACTTCTATAGACGTAGCCGGCCCTGGGTGGGCCTACCTGAATGCGCGCGCATCACACCGTATAAAAGGAGGCCTCGCCTCCTGACTATCATCCTTTTCTCTTCAGCGAGCGGAAGTGTTTTCACGGAGCTTAGAAAGACGAACAATTAAGAGTAATGGAGTCAGTTCTTGACCACAGGACCTGCCCGAAGTGTCCAAACCTGATCGCGGGAGCAGATCCACACCCCTGCTGTTTTTTGTGTATGGGGCCTAACCACGCTGTGAGAGGTATGGGCCCGACGCCGGCATGCTCAGCCTGCCAGATGCTTCCTCGGCTCACGCGTGAGCATCGTGGGCAGCATTTCCTGTCAGCAGAGACTCCGCAGGAGGAGGTGGAGGATTCGGATCTCGACGTCGTCGAGATGGGCGAGTCAGGAGAGGAGGACGTGCCGTTCTGATTCTCCCTTCCGTGGGGCCAGACAACCCCGATTCCGGAGGAGGAGGACGAGGACGCCTCGGTGTCGGGAGGTACGACTCTCAGGTCTGCACGTTTGGATTTCCCAGTGGTGATGACCCTGGCAGCGCAGCGCGTAGGCCTACCGCTCCCACCACCGCTGCCACCGAGGCCTATAAGCCGCCTGAGACAGGGGTTTTACGGCCCGGTGCATCCAGCGCAACCGACCTTCGTTTCGCCCCAACTGCCTGATATATGGCGGTGTGTGGAGGCAACATGGCAGCAGCCATTCAAGACGAAGGCCCCAGTTAGACCCTCCAGAAAAACGCGATTCTGCGATCGCAGAATTTACCGCATAATCAGCAAAATGGCGCAGATTTTTAAAAGTCTGCATATTTATCAAAAGGCCGCATAATCCCCGCATTTTTCCACACAAAGTTGAGGGAAAAAAAAGTTAACTCTTGACGTGAAGTGATGATGATGTTGACGCGACGTCATCAGCTCGCGCATCACAGAAGGTAAATAACACTGTAGAGTGAAAGTGTGGAGCTCACACGAGAGAGAAAACACCAAGATGAAAAAATCGAATTCATCTCATTTACCGACGAACATTTCTGCTAAAGACCGGGCAAAGCAGTACCCCGATGTCTTGCACGAAAGTGGGGGGAAACTATTCTGCACCCCGTGCAACTGTGTTGGAGCATAAGAGAAAATCCACGGTGACGAACCACTTTGATTCATTCAAACATTCGAAAATGCTTTCTGCTGCTGCGGACAAGAAAGCCAAACAACTCACGTCCACCGAGGCATCACCCTCCAAAACCCTTTCCAGGGCTACAAGAAACGAGGTGAGAAGCCTACAAGATTGAAGCTGGTCAGATAACGAACGAGTAAATGAAAACAGAATGAGGCAGAGAAGTGTGTGTGTGTGTGTGTGTGTGTGTGTGTGTGTGTGTGTGTGTGTGTGTGTGTGTGTGTGTGTGTGTGTGTGTGTGTGTGAGAGAGAGAGTGTGATTAAAATAGCCCAATTGCTTTTACAATAAATACACATTGAATGTGTTTAATTGAATAGTAAAGGGGTTTAACGTTAGTGGCAGGTTGTGTGTGAGAGAGAATAAATAAATAAGACAGCCCAATATTTATTTTTTCCGCATATTTCGCAACTTTCCGCACATTTCGCAACTCCCCGCAATTTCACCGCATAAAATCACATAAAACCCTGCATGTTTGATCGCATTATCAAGGATTTTTGCCCGCGTTTTTCTGGAGGGTCTACCCAGTAGCCGCTATGGCAGGCATCATCAAGGTGGAGGGCCGCTCGGACACAGCGGGGGGGGCCCCCCCCTTGATGAGAGCCTGGAGGCCCATCTGCTTCCGCGGGCGGCTGGTTGGGCGGAGGGTAAGCGACCCCTGCCCCCGCTGCCCCGGGACCGAGACACTCTGGAATATCTGGACAAGATGTTCAAGCTCGGTACGCAGATGGCAGCTGCAGCAAATAATCTTGGCGTGTTGGGCGTCTCCCTGATCACCCCTCAGGCAGCCGCCCCCGCCCTCCTGTCACAAGATGGGAGCGATTATCCGGACCGCGCTATAGGTCAGATGAATAATCTGATTCATGGCGTGGCCGCTGCAGCAGGGCGGGTGATTTCCTTGGCCACAGTGGCGTCTCGTCACGTGTGGTTGGGACTCACTGCCCTATCTAGAAAAGACCGAGAAGATCTCCTCGGAGCCCCCGTGTCCACGGAGGGGCTCTTTGGGTCAATCTCCTCGGTCACTCAGCGCTTCAGCCGGCTGGAGGAGGGCGGGGTCCAGCTTAGCAGGATGCTACCGCTGGCTCCGCCTCCGGCCCCGCTACGCGCTCCTCCACGCGTTTCCATGCAGGCGAGGGAGCGCAGTGCGACAGTGAAGCGGAGGGAGAGGCGCCGGCACGGGGGTCCCGTAGCTGCGGCGCCCTCCACCTCTACGGCCCATCACGTGGTACCGGCATATCGGCAGCCACGGGGAAGAGCTGCCCGACCTCGGCAGGCTCATCAGCAGCAGAGAGCGGCCGGGTGGGGTGCGCCGTCTGCCTGAAGCTGACTGGCGGGGGGAGGTAGCAGACTTGTTTGAGACAAGCAAGACCTGCGCAGACCTGCGCAGACCTGCGCAGTTGCGATCAACGTCTTGCTAGTGCGTTGCATGATGGTTAGTCATTTTGTCCGACTTGCTCTGGAGGCTCGCCCACATGAGACTTTGAAATCTCGCGGGACAAAGACGCCGCAGCCTTGAGAGCGAGGCGAGGCGAGGCGAGGCGAGGCGAGTTGGCGCAGTTGCTCTCCACGAGCTGCGGAAGCGAAATGCTTGATGGGAAACGGCTCGCTGGTATCTCGAGCTGAGCGCTCATTGGTGGTGTTTACCACGTGCTGCTGATGAAACTCTCCAATTGGCTGGCAAAAGTTTGTTGTTGTTTTGTGTCAGTTTTACGTCGCCACATCCATTCCCATTTTTCATCATTGTTCCACAATGTTTATCATCATGAAATTAATATCTATATATTTTATACTATAGTGCTTACCGTTTTCATACTTTATATATCTTAGCATATTCATACACACTGTTCATACTGCTCACAGGCTGATATCTAGTGTATTCATACACACTGTTCATACTGCTCACAGGCTGATATCTAGTGTATTCATACCCCACTGTTTATTCATCATTCAATTCATTCTATATGTTATTCTGTAGATTGTGTACATTACTTTCCACTTCACTGCTTGTTGCACCTGGTTAGAAGCTAAACTGCATTTCGTTCTCTCAGTACCTGTAATATGTGCAATAACAATAAAGTTTAATCTAATCTTGAGCAGGAACAAATGTATTTACTTAGTACATATTACATTACATTACATTACATTGCATTTAGCTGACGCTTTTATCCAAAGCGACTTACAATAAGTACATTCGACCAGGAAGACACAACCTTGAAGAAAACAGAATCATATAAGAACATCAGGTTTCAAAGAGCCAATCGTTTCAAGTGCTGCTCAACTGGCTTTAGATAAGCCAGTCCTTTATTAGTATATAAGTGCTCTGTTAGCAGTTCTTTGTTAGTCATTCTATCGCTCGAAGTGGAGTCGAAAGAGATGAGTTTTCAGTCTGCGCCGGAAGGTGTGTAAGCTTTCTGCGGTCCTGATTTCAATGGGGAGCTCATTCCACTATTTTGGAGCCAGGATAGCAAACCCACGTGTTTTTGCTGATGGGAACTTGGGTCCCCCTCGCAGCGAGGGTGCAGCGAGTCGTTTGGCTGATGCAGAGCGAAGTGCACGTGCTGGGGTGTACGGTTTAACCATGTCCTGGATGTAGGAAGGGCCAGATCCATTCGCAGCATGGTACGCAAGTACCAGTGTCTTGAAGTGGATTCTAGCAGTTACCGGAAGCCAGTGGAGGGAGCGGAGGAGCGGCGTGGTGTGGGAACATTTTGGAAGGTTGAAGACCAGACGAGCCGCTGCATTCTGGATGAGCTGCAGAGGTCGGATGGCACATGCAGGTAGACCAGCCAGGAGGGAGTTGCAGTAGTCTAGGCGTGAGGTGACGAGAGCCTGGACCAGAACCTGCGGCGATTACTGGGTCAGCTGTGGGCGTATCTTCCTGATGTTGAAAAGCGTGTATCTGCAGCAGCGGGTTGTAGCAGCGATGTTTGCAGTAAACGACAGGTTGTTATCTAGGATAACACCCAGATTCCTTGCAGTCTGAGTCGGGGAAACAACAGAGGGGCCGATGTTGATAGTTAGGTCAAGAGAGGGACAATCTTTTCCCGGAAGGAAAAGCACTTCAGTTTTGTCAAGGTTGAGCTTGAGATGATGAGCGGACATCCACTGAGAGATGTCAGCTAGACAAGTAGAGATGCGTGCGACGACCTGGGTCTCTGAGCGGGGAAAGGACAGAATTAATTGGGTGTCGTTAGCGTAGCAGTGGTATGAAAAACCATGCGGGCTAATGACAGATCCGAGCGAGTTTGTGTACAGGGAGAAGAGGAGAGGACCAAGAACAGAGCCCTGAGGGACCCCTGTAGTTAATTGACAAGGGTCGGACTCAGACCCTCTCCAAGTAACCCTGTAGGTGCGGTCTTTGAGGTATGAGGTGAGGAGGGAAAGTGCAGAGCCTGAAACTCCAAGTTCTTGGAGAGTGCGAAGGAGGATCTGATGATTCACCGTGTCGAATGCAGCAGACAGGTCCAACAGGATGAGGACAGAGGAGAGGGAGGCTGCTTTAGCAGTGTGTAGTTCCTCAGTGACAGCAATGAGAGCAGTTTCTGTGGAGTGACCTGCCTTGAAACCAGACTGGTGCGGATCCAGAAGGTTGTTCTGATGGAGATAGCAGGAGAGTTGTTTAAAGACAGCGCGTTCAAGTGTTTTAGACAGGAACGGGAGCAGAGAGACAGGCCTGTAGTTTATAACATCAGACGGGTTGAGAGTGGGTTTCTTCAGGAGAGGGTTTACTCTCGCCTCCTTGAGAGTGTGTGGAAAGTGACCAGAAGTTAGAGAAGTGTTGATGAAATGGGTGAGAAACGGTAGAATATCAGGAGCGATAGTCTGAAGGAGGTTTGAAGGGATAGGGTCCAGAGGACAGGTGGTAGGGCGGGCAGAGGTAATGAGGGTAAGAACCTCACTTGGAGAGAGAGGGGAAAAGGAGGTTAGTGTGCTGGTTGAAGGTGGCTCAGGTGATCCGGCGGTGAGTAGGGGTGAGTCAGAAAAAGAAGAGCGAATGTCGTAAACCTTTTTTTCAAAGTGGTTAACAAAGTCGCTTGACAGAAGGGAGGAGGGGGAAGGGGCTTTGGGGGGGTCCAAGAGGGTGGAGAAGATGGAAAATAGTTTTTTAGGATTGGAATAGGAAGATTGGATCTTATCTTGAAAGAAAGTGCTTTTTGTCTGAGAGATGGAAGCAGAGAAAGAGGAGAGGAGAGCCTGATTAGGAGGTCGTCACGGTGTTTGGATTTCCACCATTTCCGCTCTGCTGCCCTAAGGACATATCTGACATTAACGATTAAACACATTTGTGCATTCTTTATAAATGCAAACCGAGTCAAGCCGACTCCGGAGGTGGCGGTATGCACCTTAAAGTTGTTTGCAATCCGCCAAAAAACCGAGAGAAGAAGAAGAAGATGAAGAAGCCGTCTCCGAGCTGTCCGACTTCAGGCGAGCTTTTTGAGACCTCCCCCGGCTGCGATCGGCTACTCTCGTCTACTTTCGAGGCGAGCCGCAATGTGTCTCAAACAAGCCTACTGTCTCGGCGGGGGGAGGAAATCTCTTCGCCCGGGACGCGAGGGTGAATCCCGCCTCCTCCCTATTCGATGCACAGATTCCTTTGAAAAATTTTAAAAATAAAGAAAAAGTTGATCTGTATCCAAGTCTAAGTGTCCTTTGTTTCCACAATGCTACACTTACACATGATGTCTGTACAGATTCCCCACTCGCCGCCCCAGCCATTATAGCTCCTGTAAAGGCCCTGACACACCAACCCGATTTTGGGAGTCAGAGGCCGTCAGAGGCTGTCGGGCATTCGCGGCGCCGTAGTCAGGTTGGTGTGTCCCGCACCGTCGACCGTGACACGCCTTATTTGGACTGCCAGACCCGATGCATGGCCGATTCAACATGTTGAATCGGCCATGCATCGGGTCTGGCAGTCGGACCAAATAATCACTCTGATTGGCTGTTCAGCTAGCAAATCAGTGCATGAGAAGCGAAGCGGAAGTGAGGGATGTAAACAAACTATTTAAGAAGGCACACACAGACTGCTATTCATTTTCATCTCATCATGGCGATCTGGAATGATGCAAACGAAGACCTGCTCATCACCTTGATCCAGGAGAGGCCAGCTCTGTATGATATTACGGAGAAAATATACTCTTCTTCTTCTCTGTCTTCCGGTTGTTGCCTCTTTTGAATGACGAATACACACTACCGCCGCCTGCTGGTAAGGAGAGTTATTGCCACTCACGCACTGAAGTCGGTGCGGTGTGTTCCCGTGCGACACATGGCCAAAACGCAGGAGAACACGGCCAGGCAACAGCCGACTTCAGCGTCGGCTAGTCCTCTGGTGACTGCTTGGTGTGTCAGGGCCTTAAGGGAGGAGGCTAGTGCAGACCCGGCGGCAGACATACGTCTCTGGGCGGGCATTTGATGTACCAGGGCGGGCCCACCCCGAAACTTACATTTCCCGGGAAAACCGAAGTGTGAAAGAGCTGACATGCTGAAAACCCAACGCCTGCAGGGGGTCTGGGGAGATTCTCCCCCAGGAGATTTTTTGAAATACTAACATAAAATACACATTCTGGTCCTCTCTTGAGAAGAAAAATAAATAAATCTATTAATACACAACATATTTAAAAAAAAATGAATGCCATTTCAGTTTTTTGTTACTTTGTTCTGAAAGCTGAACCTGCTGCTCCTCACAGAGAGAAGAGGGAAGAGGCTGTGAATTACTTTACATTGTGGATAAGGGTGGATTGCCCCCATTGTTCTGTGTGTCAAAATGAAAGACAGCCCACACACCTATCAATCATCAAACCGTGGGGTCTTATTTCATTACGTGTTGATTTCTATCAACACGTAATGTTGTATCGATGTATATAGAGATGTACTGTAACTACAGCAAAAATATTCTCCGTCGGGACTTCCTGCAACAACACCACGTCGTTATCTTGATTCTGATTGGCCAGAAGACATTATCAAATATGTTCTATTGAGAAGATGATCACTACGTGACAAAAGTTTTCAAACCGTTTCTAGTCTTCGGTATTTCCAGACAAGTGACTGCTGAAATCAATCTTACTAACTGCTGTCTGTGCAATTTACTCCGCGCGAGTTGGCGGACTTTATTTAGCTTACTTTAAAATCATTTTTCATGGTGGGGCTAAGCCATTTATTGGATACCCTGGCGCCGCCACTGAACATAACAATTAAAATGTTTTATTCAGCCCTGATTAAAACAGCGGGCCCAAATCCTGGATAGCCGGGCCCAAATCCTGGATGGGCGGGCCCGGCCCCATGGGGCCCGCCCATGACGCCGGGTCTGGGCTAGTGGGAGTGCCCAGAGGAGAGTGATGAAACGTAACCAAAGCTATCGTAATGTTATACGGGTACAGAGGCATTATGGCCGGCATATTGCTGTTGGGGAACACACTAAGCCTGGGGTTAAGACTCCAATTAATGCAGGTTACCAGAGTTGCATTATGGCAGCGCCCGCACTCATAGGTGAGCGCGTGGCGGTGCGTTCAGGGACCTTAGTAGACCGCACTACTCCTATGAGGACTCCGATTAATGATGTTCACCGTAAGGGTGAAAACGGCATTTTGAGGGAGCGAGCGCTCACACATGAGCGTGCGGCGGTGCGTTCAGGGTCCTCAGTAAATAATCGGCCCTTTCTGTGTCGACCCTCCATGGGCGAATCTTCCCTTCACGGGGAGTGTTGCGGCGGGACGGGTCGCCAGAGAGTACCACAGCTTTATAGCTGCGGCCCCACAGCTGAGGGCATGCCCTTTAACACAGTGTTATGGGGAATGGAAACTCAGCTGTGTACTATCAAAGTGGATGGACAGGATGCTGAAACGGGGCTATTCACTCCAGTTCTGCAGCGTCCCACCCCCTTTTATGGGCATGCGAGAGGTGAAGTTATCCTCTCGAGAGGGGATGAGTTTCCTCTCAGCAGAGATTCAGGCTCTGGTGCAGAAACAGGATGTGTCTGTTGTGCACCCTCAGCGCAGGGAAGAGGGTCTTTATTCCATATACTTCCTGGTTCCCAAGAAGACAGGGGAATTCAGACCTATTCTAGATCTCCGCGGCCTGAATCGCCACATTTCCCGCAGGAAATTCTGCATGCTAACTATGAAACAGTTACTGGGGCTGGTGCAGCCAGGCGATTGGTTCACCACCATCGACCTGAAAGACGCGTACTTTCATGTAGAAATTGCTCCGAAGCACAGAAAGTATCTGCGTTTTGCCTTCCAGGGAATAGCCTACGAGTACAACAGGCTGCCGTTCGGCTATTCCCTATCCCCACGCACATTCAGCAAATGTGTGGCCACAGCGCTTCAACCGCTGCGCGCACACGGCATGAGAGTTTTCTTTTACATAGACGACCTCATAGTCATGGCTGGGTCACGGGAACAGGCAATGTTTTGCACAGCACAATTGATCACACACCTAACCAGATTAGGCTTTGCGATCAATTGGAAAAAGAGCACCCCCATACCTCACCAATGGGCGTTGTATTTGGGTGTGGTGCTCGATGCAGGCACGTTGCGCGCCACCCTGTCAGAGAGCAGACGTGCGTCCCTTCTTCAGGGGGTACGCAGACTGCGACAGGGGGCAACAGTGACAGCTTTTACTGTCATGCAGACGCTGAGTCTCATGGCGGCTGCTCTCATGATGGTCCCGTTAGGGTTACTACTGTTACGATTATTGTGTTATGTCACGTTTTCTATGTCTTGGTTTGGGTGTTTTGCTGTTCTCCCCGTCATGTTTTCCTCTTGGTATATTGTCTGGTCCTTTTCCCTGTGTTTTTCCTCCTGTCGTTAGTTTCCCTGGTGTGTCTAATTTCCTGATTGTTTTCACCTGTCACTCCTTGTGTCATGACTAGTTCGTCGGTGAGTGTTCTGTTTTGTCTTTGTTTATATCCCTAGCCCTAGCCTTGAAATAAAGGAGTTTTTTCAGTTTATATCTGCATTTGGGTCCTGCTTCCAACATACACCGTAACATTACGAACCGACCAAAGATGGACCCAGCGGATTCAGCTTTTTTGATGCCACAGGCGGCTGCTAAGAGAAGGAGGCGCAAAGCCAAGCTAGCAGCCATGCCTCCATGCTCCAGTACCGGCCCACGCAGCTTTGCGTCCATACTGGATTACCTGGCTTACACAGCCAGGGTCCGGGCTTCCGCTCCGGACCTTACAGCCAGGTTTCCGGTTCCAGCTGCCACAGTCCCATCTCAAGTTTCCTCTCGAGTCCCCTCTCCAGTTCCCTCTGGTGTCCCCTCTGGAGTCCCCTCTGGAGTTCCCTCTGGAGTCCCCTCTCGAGTTCCCTCTCCAGTCCCCTCTCGAGTCCCCTCTCCAGTCCCCTCTCGAGTTCCCTCCTCTAGTCCCTCCTTTAGTCCCTCCTCTAGTCCCTGCTCTAGTCCCTGCTCTCGTCCCTCCTCTTGGTCCCCTCGCGAGTCCCCTCTCGAGTTCCCTTCTCTAGTCCCATCTCTAGTCCCTCCTCTAGTCACTTCTCGAGTCCCCCCTCAAGTCCCCTCTCGAGTTCCCTCCTCTAGTCCCTCCTCTAGTCCCTCCTTTAGTCCCTGCTCTAGTCCCTCCTTTAGTCCCTCCTCTCGTCCCTCTTCTCGTCCCTCCTCTAGTTCCCCTCGCGAGTCCCCTCTCAAGTTCCCTTCTCTAGTCCCTCCTCTAGTCCCTCCTCTAGTCCCCTCTCTAGTTCCCCTCTCGAGTCTCCTCTCGAGTCCCCTCTCGAGTTCCCCCTTGGTCCCCCACTCGAGTCTCCTCTCGAGTCCCCTCTCGAGTCCCCTCTCGAGTCCCCTCTCGAGTTCCCCCTTGGTTCCCCTCTCGAGTCTCCTCTCGGGTCCCTACTCCGGGTCCTGTCCCGTTGGGGGCTCCGTCGAATACTCCTCTGCCGGAGGTCCTGCCAATCGTATGTCTGTCCCGTTGGAGGCCCCGCCGACTACTCTCCTGCCGGGGGTCATGCCAACCCTTTGTCCTGTCCCGTTGGAGGTCCCGCCGTCTACTCTCCTGCCGGGGGTCCTGCCATCTACTCTCCTGCCGGGGGTCCTGCCAGCTCCATGTCCCCGGGGGGCCTGCCAGCTCCTTCTCCTTTCTCGTTGGAGGTCCCGCCGTCCGCTCCCCTTCCGGGGGTCCTGCCAACCCTAGGTCCGGTCTCGTTGGAGGTCCCGCCGTCTGCTCCCCTGCCGGGGGTCCTGCCAGCCCTGTGTCCTGTGCCGTTGGAGGTCCCGCAGAATACTCTTCTGCCGGGGGTCCTGCCAACCCTATATCCCGTGCCGTTGGAGGTTCTACCGGGGGCCCTGCCAGCCCCATGTCCATCACCTGTCTCGCCGGGGTTCCTGCCAACTCCTGGTCCACTTCCGTGGGGGATCCTGCCGAAGCCTGTCCGACCGGCTCCGGTTTCTGTCCGGCCGACACCGGGTCCTGCCCGGTCTCCGGAGCTGTCCCATCAGCGCTTTCCTGCCCGGCCTCCGGATCCGGTCCGGTCGACACCGGTTCCTGCCCGGCCTCCGGAGCTGTCCGGTCTTCGCCCTCGAGCCCGGCCCTCTGAGAGCCGGAGTCTTCACCCTCAATCCCGGCCCCCTGAGAGCCACAGCCTTCACCCTCGATCCCGGGCCCCTGAGAGTCACGGCCTTCGCCCTCGAGCCCGGCCCCCTGACTTTCCCGGCCGCGGTGGCCATCGCCCCTCCATAACCCCCACCTTGGACTCTGTCTTGCCCCCGGGCCGTCCGCCCGAGTCCCCCTTCTCGGCTTCTACCTTGCCCCCGCTAGCATGTTATGTGGAGCGCACGGCTGCCCTTAAGGCCCTGACACACCAAGCAGTCACCAGAGGACTAGCCGACGCTGAAGTCGGCTGTTGCCTGGCCGTGTTCTCCTGCGTTTTGGCCATGTGTCGCACGGGAACACACCGCACCGACTTCAGTGCATGAGTGGCAATAACTCTCCTTACCAGCAGGCGGTGGTAGTGTGTATTCGTCATTCAAAAGAGGCAACAACCGGAAGACAGAGAAGAAGAAGAGTATCTTTTCTCCGTAATATCATACAGAGCTGGCCTCTCCTGGATCAAGGTGATGAGCAGGTCTTCGTTTGCATCATTCCAGATCGCCATGATGAGATGAAAATGAATAGCAGTCTGTGTGTGCCTTCTTAAATCGTTTGTTTACGTCCCTCACTTCCGCTTCGCTTCTCATGCACTGATTTGCTAGCTGAACAGCCAATCAGAGTGATTATTTGGTCCGACTGCCAGACCCGATGCATGGCCGATTCAACATGTTGAATCGGCCATGCATCGGGTCTGGCAGTCCAAATAAGGCGTGTCACGGTCGACGGTGCGGGACACACCAACCTGACTACGGCGCCGCGAATGCCCGACAGCCTCTGACGGCCTCTGACTCCCAAAATCGGGTTGGTGTGTCAGGGCCTTTATACACACCGAACAGCTGTTTGTGTGCTTCGGGGGCGGGGTGATCGGGAAAGCTCTGTCCAAGAAACGCCTGGCAGGCTGGTTCTGCGAGTGCATTGCACATGCCTACGGACAGGCAGGGAGAGCCTGCCCCACGGGGGTTCGTGCACACTCCACATGGGCTGTGGTTGTGTCAACAGCCTTATTCAACGGTGTGAGTGTGGAGGATATATGCACAGCGGCGCCAGGCCGACGCCAGGCCCCTTCATAAGGTTTTATCTCTTAGACATGTCAGACTCTTTCTCCTCGTCTGTACTTGCGGGGGCAACACAGGACTGGTAGGGGGGAGGGGGGTTGTGGGTCAGTTGGCATCTGACCCCCTCCCCGGACGTAATGCGCCTTCGCTGTTCTCGGGCCCCCTGATGGTCCCGGGAGGGGCGCACTGGGCCCTTACAGGAGGGCCCAGTGGGCTCTCCTCCTGCCGAGAGCAGGAGGGGGGGAGCCCTCCACACTTTAGTCCACACACTCGGCACGGGGTCAGTGTTTGAGTGTGGGGCAGGGGCTCTGGCGCTCTCCCTGTTATCCTTAGGGATTCAGGGAGGCAGGCGTGTAGTAAGCCCTTTCGGGGCCGAGGGGGCTCTCCCCATCCAGGGTGGGGGGGTCCCCCGGCACTGTTTTTTGAGCACACTTTGTGCGAGGTAAGCGCAGCAGGGTGTGCTCTGTCAGCCAGAGCCCAGATTTCTCCTCGGTTACAACCGGGTTAAAGGAGAAGGTGGGGCAGCAGCTGCTGACCATAATAGCCGGTTAGGGGCAGTAGCGTGGAATATTGTTGGACGACAGTGCGCGTATACATCGCGGCTCCACCCACTGTACCCATAGAGTCCAGTAGAGGGCGGAGCCTGTGAGAGATATAACGTTGGGTTACGTAGTGTAACCCTTGTCATATTAGCACAGGCGGAGCCCTCTACTTGGGGCACTGTCTGTCCTATTCCGCTCGCTGAAGAGAGGTGTAGGATGATAGTCAGGAGGCGGGGCCTCCTTTTATACGGTGTGATGCACGCGCATTCAGGTAGGCCCGCCCAGGGCCGGCTACGTCTATAGAAGTCTCAGTGGGAGAATGCTTGCGGGGTAAGAGAGTACCCATAGGGTCCAGTAGAAGGCTCCGCCTGTGCTAATATTACAAGGATTACACTACGTAACCCGACGTTATTTACAATGTTTGTTACGGTGGCCAACAGGTGCAAACGTGCTACAGCCCAAAACACATCTATTCGGAGAAATGTGCTACACTTTCAAAAACAGTGCAAATATAAAAGCACACATGTGCCAAAACACATGCAAATGAAGAATTATCTTCACCAACTTGACAACGCAGTCATGTGCAGTGTTAACTAAAAGAGCTGCATAAACAAAACGCTGCAAACACAACACTTTGTGAACAAAAAACCGCTGCAGCTGAGAAACACAATGGAAACAGGGACAATAAATGCATACAGCTGGGAAGGGAGAGCTTGTTCACGTTCGGGAATTATGAAGTTGGCCAACTGTCCCTGTTGTTGGAAATCTAACTAACATATAAGTTGTATTGGCTTATACAGTAAGGATTCCTTCCAATATTATTGCAGCTCTAGCTAGCTCACATAGCTAATCTAGTCATTAGAAATATATAAAAAAATTATTTACAATTATGAAACAGACTAACTATGCCAACAGTTACAGCTGGCCAACTTTAAAATCACTGAGCATCAAACATCTCAGCTGTGTGCGTCACTTTTTAGTGTCCCCATTTCTGTTGTGTTTAGAGCTTCTTGCCACCTTTTTTGTTGTTGCAGCGTTTCATTTATGCAACACTTCTAGTGATCGCTGCACATGTTTCGTCAAGTTGATGAATGTTTTCTAAATGATGCGCATTTGTTGTCAAGTTGGTGAAGATTGGTTTATTCATTGGCATGTGTTTTGGCACATATGTGTTTTTACATCGTTTTTTAAAAGTGCAACTTGATTCTCCTAATGGAAGTGTTTATGGCTATTGTAGCACGTTTGCCCCTGTCTGCTACCGTAGTTTGTTGGTAAATAGTAATACTAAAGGAATGGGGCGGAGCCTGCGAGCTAGTTTAGGCAGTCAACTCAAGCACTTATGCTGCATTCATACATAACGCCCCTTGCCACTCTACAACCAACCAAACAGTCTCCTTAATATGCCGCTCTATTTAACCTGCCATATCTCTCTCCATGCATTGCTTGCTGCTGCTATTGCTGCAGCTACTCTACGTCGCTGCTGCTTGCCTGCCCCACCACCACCCCAGCTTCCACCTGTAGGCTCTGGGGTTTAGTTATTTAATCATCACTCATCGTGCTATGTATATCTATTGAGTGATGATGCCCGAGCCTATTCGCCAAACTCGACTATATGCTGCTTCTAATAAACATGTTAAAGAAACACGTGAGTTGTCTGACTGAAATAAGGATGATGGTTTTGAAGGATGGAGAAACATGGTGACAACATGTCCTGAGAAAATAATCCATCAAAGCTTCAACCGAGACATTAGCAAAAGTGGTAAATGTCAGATTTCCCCCCCAGAGTGAAAGAGCTTCTTTTGAGACCCAACAGTATCTGATACTCAATAACCCAACTTCATCCTGTCACATACACATTACAGTTTAAGCTCACTCGGAACGGACACATATTTTGTTGGAAATATCAAAAGCGTGAGTGATGTTAAACTATAAAAAAGCTTGCAGAGTCAAAGTGGTTAGTGGGTATTTGATGTTGGATTTGTCAACTGCCAAAATGATTGAAAAGTGGCACTGTGGAAATTGTGTTTGGTTTCATGCAGTGTGCATGTTATGGTGTTACTTATTACAAAAAAGGATTATGTGAATGGATGAAAATTCATACCAAAAGCATCTTATGTATCTACCAGCGCATCTTTCCATGAAGCATCTTAAGGCTAAGGTAATGTAAAATCCATTCTACAGACATTCTGTGTTGAGAGAATACTTTGTGTACCAACGTAAAGTATCTGTAGACATTTTTATAACTGATCAGAGATTGACGTTGGCCTGCTACCCACTTAAGAGGCTAACCACTGATGGCAGCCTGCATAGCTTTGCCATTGTCTACAAAGGTGTTGACCATTCTCTGTTTGTTTTTTTGATAAAAGGGATGGAGCAGACCACTCTGTCATACACAAGATGATGTCATGGCAGACTCACACAGCATTGCTTTTAACCCCCCATAGTGAGCCAGATGTAAAGCAAATGTTTGCAGTGGCTGACTCGTGGTACTACAACCTATGCATCATTCACGTAACATCGGGCAAAAACAAGACTTTTTTCCCATTGACTTACATTAGAAAAAAGACATATGTGAATCAACATATAATTGAGTAATTACTAATAAGCCATCAGAGGAAACATTAAACAACAATTCGGAGGCCATTAATGGAAATGTAGTACAGTGCAGATATGGCTAACACCGTTAGCTTGTCCATTTTGTCAACGGCTGAATCCTTCCTATGTTTAGCTATTCTGGTTTATGTTCCAACACAAGCTTTTTTCAGGTCTACACAACAGTATTTGAACCTAGCAACCATGAAAACAGGAAAACGACTAAATCATCTTTATGGCGAGTAATGTTTATTCTCAAAAGTGTGTTTAGGTACAACGCTTTGCGTTGTTGTTTGAGTTTATGCCATGTAGGGTCGTGTCCAATTAAAAAAAATATCATGGTAAATAACGAGACAGTGGGTGGTGATTGTGTATGGGGAGATTGTTGTGTGGGAGGTGTAATGAAGTGGAGAGGAATTCCTGAACGGAGAGTGATCAAGGGCAGAGAGAGAGGATAAGAGCAACATACAGAAAGAGAGATAAAGTGAGGTGATGGACATGTCTCAGCCTCCGTCTGACAGCTTCATCAATAGCCTCAGGACACACACACACACACACACACACACACACACACACACACACACACACACACACACACACACACACACACACACACACACACACACACACCCCTTTGCTGTGTGTGATTGACAGCTAGCAGGTGCTGAGTGAATGAAGTTGTCAGGCTGGCTGCTGATCAGCTGTGCGTCGCCGTAACAACAGCTGAAGGCTCAGCTTGACGCGTCGCTGCACTTGACGGTGATCTCTTGTTTTTCCATGAGTGTGCAGGTACAGCGTGTGAGTGATAGACATCTGCATTAAATAACAGTTCATTACTTTGGTTAATTGTATCAGCTGTTCTCTTGTAGATTAATATGAATGTCAAAACTGTGCAAAGCCAGATTTCAATGTAACAAAAAACATGTTCAAAAAGTGACGTGGAGCAGCAACAAGGTGGGAAATGGGGGGTCTGTAATGAAGAATGTGATTCAAAAGCTATTGTTAGTGCTCACATCATGGCTTTTTCTAAAGATGGACTTTACTGGGGACAGACACATGTGACCTACTCTATCACATTGACGCTGAAACACATGTTGCTTTACATACAACATTATAAAGAGGAGATGCTTTCCAATGATATCCTTACTGTTTATTGCTATCCAAATATGTCACTTAATGTAATGACAAGTATACACTTTGATAAAAAAAAAGGACTTCAACGTTTTTAGCCAAAGTTATCTTAAGAGGTTATAATATTATGCGGGCATAGTACCCCTTGCCCTTCCCTTTAGGACCACCACTGGATAAGCTGTGATTCTAAAATCCTTGTTCCTCCACAAAGCTTGTTATTTTATGACTGTTGATCATAATGAGAAGAACAGTCTGCTAATATGGTTATAGTATGTGTTGATCTCAGTGTTAGCAGATTATGTTAATCAAACAAAAAACACAAATCTGTGTGAATATGTACTGTGGTGCTAACGTAGCAGCAATGTGGCTAATGCTAAACAAGCTGGCCTTGTTAGCTCGAGGTGTGTGTCTGCAATACCTTACCTCCAGATGCTACGGCGTAAACGTTGCCTCAAAATAACGTTAAAAACACAAGCTGGCAGCTCCTGTATGTCTTCATTTTTGTACACTTGGAGGAAGAGGAGTAACATCATCTGCAACAAATTGTATGGAATACAATCCATGCATTCAGTTTGTAAAAAAAGTGCACTATTTTCCCTCATTTTCCTCTATTGCCACACTAACATCCCAGAATATACACACAAACACACAGACAGGCAAACAGTGAGTCTCTAGGAAATATCCACTTAGAGTCTGAATCAAAACGCCCATCTTTCCTTTGATAGCTGTCATTTAAACTTTAGGGCCTTTTCCTCTGCTGCTGGGGGAAATAAGAGAGATGGTGGTAATGGAGGATAATTACACATCTCTCTCTCTCTGTCTCACATCTTGTTTTTCCTCTGGTGCTGCATGGCGCAGGATGGATGCCAGTGAAGTCGCAAACTGCAGCATTCAGGCCCATTACATCTGCAATGAGTGGAGAAGCAAGCAACATCTGGCATCTAAGCTGTGATAGAGAGCTGTGCCGCTTTAATAGATATCTGGAGGCAACACAGAGTGGGATCTCACATTTCAACGTTAACTCTTCAAAGCCCACTTAGAGGTTCAGGGTGGGGAGTCTGAAAGAGCCTAGAGATAGACAGAGTACAAAGAAAGGTATGGTAAAGATGCACTAAACAAGTCGGGAAGGATCATACACTATAAATTAATTTAAAAGAGCAATTGAAGACAAAATAAGCTGTATCTCAACAACCAACATACATCATGGGTGCTGTGGAGGGTCACATTTTAAAGACTAATTATATCTATTTTTGTCCATCAACTAGCAAGCTGAACTCTTCAAATGAAGCCCGGCATATGTGTCAAAAGTGTTCTTTAAGCGTCAATTAAGCATGTTGGTGACATCTAATTACCGCAGCGAGACAACTGTTTTTATCTTTAATAATTACAATCACACCACACTGTCATTAAAGGGCACACTCATGTTCAGAAAGCCAGCCAGTCTGAGATGTGATATACCAAAGAATATTGAAGGGAAGAGAAAGGAAAAGCTGCACAGACTAAATTGTCTGTGTATAAGGAAATGCAAATATTTTACTGGACAGTGCTGGCTACTATCAGTAGAAGTGCTGCAAAACAGGCTGTTTGGATCTTTCTGATGGAAACAAATGATTAGCTAAATTGAACTTGGTGTAGCCTGTACTTCAACATCAATGCATACGAGAGTGCTCGATATATGCTGTATTGAACAAATAAACTAACACAAACTAACTATCACTATAACATGATGATGATGGTGATAAAGAATGCATCTAACGTTCCGCTGTTCATTATAATACAAAACAGCGCATTAACCTGTTAAGCCCGAGAGACCCCGGTACCGGGGCCCTCCCGCAACATCTTGCAGGGCATCTTAACATTTAATAAACTATGAATGTTTTATATCCATGTAACAGGAAGAAACTCATCAAACCACAATGCTAACGGATTACTGCACCGAAACTCACTCATAACACCTTATTATTTATCCTTTCTGCATATCCAACCCATCGATTTGCATCGTGAGATGACACAGAATCGATGGGGACATACATTATCACTCCATGATTAGAACTTGCGACTTTATAAACAAAAACAGACATCAAAACATGTGGCGCTAGGTAGCTTAAAACGCTAACATGGCTTACCTGTGTCGTTGTCTGGTCAAAAGTGGTCTTCAATGGCATTAAAACGATACAAACGCTGCTGAAGTTAATCCATAGGTTAATCCAATGGGTCTGTGTCCTTTTGAAATGATTTCTGATAATCCATAAGCAATAAACCTGCTTTTCCGTTTCCAGATGTCAGAGCGAGAGATAGGTTCACTCTGATGCAAACCTGCATGCGCAAAGCCCCCACCTTTTTTTTTTTACCGTGTGTGTGAGTGGGGAAATTCCCCTTCGATCCCATTGGCTCTAGCGGTTATAAAGAGATTTCATTCATCACAATCGACCAAGGGGGGCCAGAGATATGGAAAATCCACCCAAATGACCCCAGAAGTGGGTTTGTTTTGCTAAATCTCTCTAAAAAGGTCAAATGTCACTTGTTTTTCATCAATCTTGATACAGGGTACTTATGATATGTTGTACTTTGGATTTCTAAAGCTTTTCGTCTACCTTACCATCATCCAAGGGTAGTTTTCACTAGAAGTAAAAAAGAATTTTTGGACGGACACTATTACTACTATTACAGTTTTTTACCATGTTCAATCTGAATTTTCAAAAATTGATTCACAAATGCCTGATCGAAAGTTGTCAATGTTAAAGAGATGTTCAAAGGTATTTTTTCATTTGTGAAAATATATTACGCATTTGCAGATCCGTTTTACATTTGCAAATGTATTTGTGAGTTTGCAAATCTTTTAAATGCATTTGTGGATGTTGTTTTACATTTACAAATCACATATTTACACACAAATTATGTTTATGTTCACACAAATAATTATGAGACATATCTATGCCCATACAGCGACAGCACTTTATACCCCAAGGTATTAACTATCTGTTTGTCATGCACAACCTTAGCCGCAGCAGATGACAAATAAATCTCTTCATCTGCGTTGCTGTTATTCCGCTTCACATTTGATCTTGGAGGATGTGGTCACAGACAATCAAAATCATAATTATGGATACAGTGTGGCGAGGGGGACATTTTAAAAATGGCTCTGAGGTGACCAGCGTTCATCTATTTATTTTTTTATAGGGGTCTCGGCACAAGCAACAAACTTGATTTATTTCCCTGTGCTTTTAAGGGTGCAAGACCCAGACATTCAGAAATGAAGTGGAACGCTGCTAAGAATTTCAAATGCACTTTTAATACATCCCCCTCATATTGACGTTTAGGTGAGAATCCGTCTTTTTTATTTCTGTCATTTCTAGCGCCGCATCCATTGGTATATTTGCGTGTGTGTGTGTGCATGCGTGTGTGTGGAAACATTTATTTCCCCTCATCGTCTGTTGAGAGTGGTAGGGGTGGGAGTGTAATGGTAATCATTTTTTTGTGACTGCGCCCAGGGTCTGAAGTAGCTGTTGCAGAGGACTTTTAGATTGATCTTGCAACACACACACACACACACACACACACACACACACACACACACACACACACACACACACACACACACACACACACACACACACACACACACACACACACACACACACACACACACACACACACACACACACACACACACACACACACACACACACACACAAGCCCTGAAGAAGATATGCTATATGGATCACATCCATCCCCCTCTGCTTGCCCTCCCTCCACGCCGCCATTTGATTAATGATCCAAATATGTGAATAAAAAAATCAAAACAACTCGTCAAACCAACGGGTTCCAGAGACGAAACAGCTTAAGGATGTAACTGCAGACTAACGAGGAGAACATTATATGTTTTGTATTAAACATGACTTTTTTTGCTCTTTCCATCTGCAATTTATTTTTCGATTAAAGGAAAAAACGCACTCGATATGAGATATTTAAAGTTGAGGAATTTTTTTTTTTAAATGAAGGTACCCTATGGTATTGTGTGTGTGTGTGTGTGTGTGTGTGTGTGTGTGTGTGTGTGTGTGTGTGTGTGTGTGTGTGTGTGTGTGTGTGTGTGTGTGTGTGTGTGTGTGTGTGTGTGTGTGTGTGTGTGTGTGTGTGTGTGTGTGTGTGTGTGTGTGTGTGTGTGTGTGTGTGTGTGTGTGTGTGTGTGTGTGTGTGAGAGGCACCCTGGCGAGCATGTGGATGCTTAATTCACAGTGGTGCTACTATCAGCCCCCTTCTAACACAGTGGACCGCTAATTGACATTTTCATTAACAGCAAATTTATGTTCCTATTTCTGTCTGCAATAATGACCATTTCCAAAGCAGTGCTATGGGCTCTGCTAATGGACACGGAATAAAGGAGCAAACTTGTTTAATTATGATGGAAGAAAAGAGGCGATATACGCTCCGGCTCCTCCGCGGTGTCGGTGAGACGGAGGCAGAGAAAGGTGGGGTGATGGAGGTGGCTGGGGATTGAGACACATGAAAAGATAGAACAGACGGACATCACACCCCCAATTAACGCTTCTGACAAAGAGTATTCCTGCATTGAACAACACACTGAACAGTGTTGTCCAATGTCCTCTATCACTCCCATGTCTCCTAGATTTTACCACATCGACTGTTGTTACTCAAACCAAATAGAGTGGTGCAGGTATTGCTCTTACCTGTGAGGCCTCCTCCAAACAGCATAATAACCAGACTGTATCATTAAAACTAAGTACCAGTTCCAGATCCTTGACTTTAGACAAACCATTCAAGAGACAAAATGTATTTAAAGACCAATCTTTATTTTAAGGTGCCTCTTAATCTGGGATATTAGTTATACAGTAATAGTATTGACAATCTAAAAAAACTGAGCAACTCAACGGTTAACTTTATATTCCTTATTGTCTAAAGCATTTTTCCCCTCTCATATTCAGTGTGGACGGATTGAGACAGCGTGGTGTCCAGAGAGCTGCAGAGACTTCAGGGAGAAACCTCCGTGTGATAGACGTCCTGTCTGTTAGTTGGCCGGAGAGGACTGAGGGTCTTCCCTCAGCGAGGAGGACCAGGCCTGATGGAGGAGCCCATGCTGGGCACAGCTGATACCAACTGCACAGGCCTAGTCTGTCACGTTATTTGACTAAATGTGTTTACTTATACATTTAATAGGTTTAAACCTTCTGTCCATATGTGCTTTTTATTTAAAACATGTTTGATTAAGTTTTGGTTCACATTTCAATAAATTGTATTTGTATTTGCACTCCTTTTGTCCATTATTCTTACTGAAAATGTTAGATTACAAATTCACATCTGACTGAAGATTGGCCCCATGTACTTGTGACGTTGAAAACTCTGCGGTACAAGGCACAAGTGATGTGAAGCTCATAAAGTGAGGCAAATACAAATAATCAGCTGCTGGAGTGTACAGGTGCATCTCAATAAAATAGAATATCGTGGAAAAGTTATTTAATTTCATTAATTCAATTCAAAAAGTTAAACTCATATTATATGGATTCATTACACACAAAGTGAAATATTTCAAGGCTTTATTTGTTTTAATCTTGATGATTACGGCTTACAGCTAATGAAAACCCACAAATCAGTATCTCAGAAAATTTGAATATTGTGATAAAGTTCAATATTGTAGACTCAAAAGACCTGCGAAGGTTTCCTGAGCATTTAAATGGTCTCAATCTGGTTCAGCAGGCTTCACAATCATGGGGAAGACTGCTGACTTGACAGTTGTCCAGAAGACAGTCATTGACACTTTCCACAAGGAGTTTAAGCCTCAAAAGGTCATTGCTAAAGAAGCTGGCTGTTCACGGAGTGCTGTATCCAAATATAATCATAGAAGGTTGAGAGGAAGGTAAAAGTGTGGTAGGAAAAGGTGCAAAAGCAACAGAGATGACCGCAGACCTGAGAGGATTGTCAAGCAAAGGCCATTCAAACATTTGGGGAAGCTTCACAAGGAGGCTGGAGTCAGTGCATCAAGAGCCACCACGCACAGACGTATCCAGGACATGGGCTACAACTGTCGCATTCCTCGTGTCACCAGAGACACAAACCAGAGACAACATCAGAAGCGTCTTACCTGGGCTAAGGAGAACAATAAATGGTTTATTGCTCAGTGGTCCAAAGTCCTCTTTTCTGATGAAAGTACATTTTGCATTTAATTTGGAAATCATGGTCCCAGAGTCTGGAGGAAGAGTGGAGAGGCACACAATCCAAGTAGCTTGAAGTCCAGTGTGAAGTTTCCACAGTCAGTGATGGTTTGGGGAGCCATGTCTGCTGGTGTTGGTCCTCTGTGTTTTCTCAAGTCCAAAGTCAATGCAGACGTCTGCCAGGACATTTTAGAGCACTTCATGCTTCCTTCTTCTGACAAGCTTTATGGAGATGCTGATTTCATTTTCCAGCAGGACTTGGCATCTGCCCACACTGCCAAAGTACTAAGACCTGATTTAGTGACCATGGAATTACTGAGCTTGATTGGCCAGCAAACTCCCCTGACCTGAACCCTATAGAGAATCTATGGGGTATTGTCAAGAGGAAGATGAGAGACACAAGACCCAACAATGCAGACGAGCTGAAGACCGCTATCAAAGCAACCTAGGCTAATATTTCACTTTGTGTGTAATGAATCCATATAATATGAGTTTCACTATTTGAATTGAATTAATGAAATTAATTAACTTTTCCACGATATTCTAATTTATTGAGATGCACCTGTAGATATGGAAATAGGTGCATTCGATCAGCTGACTATGTTTTTCGCCACACTTTATAAGCCTGACAATAAACACACCTTTTCTGAGGTGCAGCGTCACAAACAAACGATGGTCCTGATAGACTATAAACATATTCGGTGTGCAGATCTTTGTTTTCACAATAAAAGTATAGTTTCTTAGTGAAAAAAGAGAGTCTTTGTACCTGTGCTGAAGTTCCCTGCTGAATCTAGTTCTGTCTCTCACTCTCTGGTCCAGCCTCTCTGCATCACCTGGACACTTTAAACAAACAGATATATATGTAAAGTACAAACAATGTACTTATTCTCTTCTGTTGAACATGTTGGATTGTGTATTGTAAATAAGTAGTTAGCATTGGTATTGGTTAGGTATTACCAATGCTAACTATTAATGTGTTACCAATTTGGTAATACAATTAATAAAAACAACAATGTTTGGGTTCGTTCTTCAGATATGACTGTAAGCTCAATAATGCACTCCAGCTCAACAAACCATATTGTAATATCCAAGTAATCATCTTGAAATATGACAATAATAATTGTAATATACACACATCCTATTGTGAGGTTGATTTCACAAACACTACACTGCTATTCAACACTACTTTGACGTTAGCTTGTCTACATACTCGAGCATAGCGAATTTAAATTAACCTTAGTGATGCAAACAATTACCTACATAATCAAATATCTCTCTAAGTTACAAGGATGACCTTATTTTACCAACCTCAAACAGAAGCCGTTTGTTCTACAGTATTATCCCACTTAACACTCTATTTTGTTTTAACTTGGAGGATACGATTAGCATCGTTAGCACATATGTAGCTAGCTACCACTCGCTTACACGCTAACCCAAGCCTTAACATTCATTACGTAGCTGATTAAAATCATAAACACATAAATAAAGTACTCAAATGTCACTTACCACAAAACCGCATTCATGCACCATTTGTTTTAACCACAGAGCGAGTCACAATAGTCCGATATATAAGCATGAAGAACAAACAAACACGGCTGAGTTCAAGTTATGTTCCCCAGATGAACTGAGCAGGCAGAGTCCCTGTAGCATCACGGAGCTGCTATAGCAGGGAGACAAGAAGCTAACAGCAGCAGTCACTGGACAGAGCTGTCACTCAATGTGACCACACCCTAATTTATGCATAACTTTAAGACTGAATATTAATTAAACAGATGAGTGGAGAAAAAATGCACCCCCCAATAGTTCCCCCTTCCATAGTCATGAAGGGGGAATCTAACTATACAGAGAATATGGTTTTTTGAACCACGATGTAAACATGTTTATTTCAGCTTTAAAGTTGGGCATTTTAACATGGGGGTCTATGGAAATTGTTCCCTCCTACTGGCCACTAGATGAACTGCAGTTTGAGGCACTTCATTATTGGCTCTGTCCCAGAGTTTGCCGCTTGGTAAGAATGAACAAGTCTTACTTTCTGCATGTAGCCTGGAAATGTTTACAGCTTGTGGATTGTATTTCCTGGTAAACTGGTGATTGTTTTACAGCAGCCATTAAACTGTGAGCCACTGCAGGAAGGACATGTGACGTCCCTCCCATTTCTCTACTATATATATATTATCTGAACTTGCCACTTTATTCTTACAATAGTACATGTACGTGCCTCTCATGGCATTTGCGAACAAAACACAGAACGAGAGCAGAAGAGTCTCGTACCAGTGTCATTGTTGGTTTACGCGATCAAACCATCTTACAATGCAGCTCTGATTTAATATGGACCAATATTTGGTGATCATATTGCTTATTTCCTAATTCCTTCACCGTCCACCATTTTGAATCAAAACAAAACATTTCTTCTAAACCATACTGTCACATCTTGAGAGTACAATTAAAGTTGTTATGTTTCTGAAAAACATTTAAGGCAATAAAGGAAATGCCTTACCAGAGTATCGACTTTAGTCCTTTATCTCAAAGTGCTCTATATTGAGTTACATTTGTTGGCTTGTGCACATTATGTCCAATCATCTAACCCCTTACTTTCTTTCTCTCTTGTTTTACAAATGTCACTGTTTTCAGACACCATAAATTATCTTTTGGTGATTACAATGTTATCCCAACTGATCCAAAATCGACGTTCATGAAACAGCATTATCCTACAATTGACTTGAACTTGGACTTGGCTTGGGTTCAAGCGTGGACTCTAGCTCAAGGAGGCCTGTTCAGGCTTCTTGTGTATTTTCCTACATCTTCGTTGTATCCTTGATCAAGGCAACCCACAACTTCCCCCACGCGCAGTTAGCCATGCATATAAGTCCCGTTTATGCATGTGTGTGTTTTGAGCCAATGTGTGATGTAATGAAATAACGTCAGAGTAAAAAATGAATAAATAAAGTTCAATTGATTTTTAATATAAAAGGACTCAATATGCTCAACATACACTTGAGCCTTTGTAAGAAAACAGTCTGCCTCCCTTATTCTCACACGCTCAGGTTACCTCTCATCGACCTCTCCTGACCCCTGATTGGTGGACAGGAAATGACACAGGAAGCAGTTCAAAGCACTGGGCGGGAGCTGAAGGTATGAGGTGACGGTCGGGCTCTTTGTCTTTGAATATGAGCGATCTGCTGTCCACTTCCCTCGATGGAGACACATGACCCTGTCCACAGCTCCAGGCCACATGTCAAAGACCCTGTAATGTAACACTGAAAGGAAAAAACACTTATTTTACGAAGAATGATTCATGTTTGTGTTGAAATTTGGTTTTTGAGTGAGATCCTGCGTGTTCTGGTGTTAGTGTGTGATGTGGTGTGTATTGGCATTCCTTTCTTGTGTGTGTGTGTGTGTGTGTGTGTGTGTGTGTTTGTGTGACTGCAGAGTGACAGCAGACAGCGCTAAAGTCCCACCTCAGACGACAGTAATGGAGACGTCAGCGAGATAAGGGAGCCGATGGCGTTGACAGTCATCCACTCAGACAGACGCTCCAACACATCCCATCGTGAGGCTGGACACACACACATACACACACAAACACACAAAAGCAGAACCTGACACACACACATGCAGTGAATTAGATGAGCATCATCCCCATTCATGGTGGAGATAATTCCATTTGCAGGACCAGTCAGCCTTTTGATGGTCCTATCCCGAAAGAGATGCTGTCTAGGAAACGCATGATGGTGTGGGTGTATGTGTGTATGAGTATTTGTTCCTCAAATCTATCTATCATAATCTAAAAATCCTATACAACTAGTACAGTTCATTTATTTGGTCATTACAGAACACATGCTGACAATGAAGTTACTGAGTTGTTTTTGCTGGTTCCTTTTTTTTTGTATTAGTCTAAGCCCTGTGTCAAATGAGTTTCATCATATTAAAGGTAGGGTAGGTAAGAATGGAGAAACCAGCTAGAGTAAAACAAAAACGAAAAAAACATGCCCCTTCCTTCAGACTTCCTCACAGAGCCACTCCTCCAACACACACAAACACGCACATGACCAATGAGGGCATGAGATAAGTTTGTGCACGAGATGGAAGGCTGACAGGCAGGTAGGCCCGGGGCGGATAATTGGACTAGCTTTTTACAGCGTCAAATGAAATGAAATATTTGCACATACTTATTGTCAAAGCATTTAAGATATTCATTGCTATCGGGATGTTAAGAGCATTCCATGGAATATAACAAAAAGTGTTTCTGAAGTGAATTACCTACCCTACCTTTAAGTCTTGTTCTTCCTGTCAAGTTTTAGATCGCTGCAAGTCTGGCCATTTTAGGATTTTCTTTGAAAGTCTTAACTATTTAGTTCTTGTTGTTTTTATTAATTGCATTACCAAATGGGTATCAAATAAACAGTAAGCATTGGTAACACAACTTCCAAAGTTACAGTGAAATAAAAAGGACCCTGACTCGGATAATACACAATCCAACATATTCAACAGAAGAGAATCAGTTATATTGTTTGTACACATGGTACTTTACATATATATCTGTTTGTTTAAGGTGTCCAGGTGATGCAGACAGGCTGGACCAGAGAGTGAGAGACAGAACTGGACTCCTCACAGCAGTGAACTTCAGCTCAGGTACAAATACTCTCTTGATTCTTTGTACAGTATGAAAAATAAAGATATTTGTTTAAATAAATGAAGTATTGACTTTAATACACTGATACTGTATATATTCCATTAAACAATACTAAATACTAGATCACCTACACATCAGTTAAATTGAGGGTTTTTTCCATGCAAAAAGTTACATTTTAGCTCTCTAATTTAATGTATTGAAGGCAAAGATATTTAACACATAGTGAGAACTGCTACTATTTATCTCTCAATATTGTCTGTAAAAACGTGGTAAAAGTTATTCTTTCAGTGAGACAACAGAGCAAGCTTCTCCAGTTGCACTACGTTTTGATAACAGTTAAATATTATTTTGGTAATAACATATATTTCAATGTTGATGAACTTCATACTTTTCATTCATAATCTGATTGTCTTTATAGCTCACTGTTGAAAAAAAACAAAAACATTACAATACAAAATAATGATATCTACAGCTCCTAAACACACAAACACACTGCTTTCATAAATAACACACTTGTTCTGCAATAATATGGTTTATGTTTCCTGTCATTTTTGTTAGGAAAGGACATGCCTGAAAGACACGACATGTTCTCCTTCTCTGAGGGCCAAGAAGAACATCCAAGAGGAACATTAAAAGCTGATGTTATGAGATTTTAAGACCAGTACACTAAGAAACTACTTTTATTGTAAAAACAGTCAGCTGATTGAATGCACCTATTTCCACATCTACACTCCATCCGCTGATTATTTATATTTGCCTCACTTTATGAGCTTCACATCACTTGTGCCTTGTACCGCAGAGTTTGCAACGTCACAAATAAATGGGGGCAATCTTCAGTCAGATGTGAATGTGTAATCTAACATGTTCAGTAAGAATATTGGACAAAAGGACTGCAAATACAAATACAATTTATTGAAATGTGAACCAAAACTTAATCAAACATGTTTTAAATAAAAAGCACATATGGACAGAAGGTGTAAACCTATTAAATGTATAAGTAAACACATTTAGTCAAATCAAGTGACAGACTAGGCCTGTGCAGTTGGTATCAGCTTTGCCCAGCATGGGCTCCTCCATCAGGCCTGGTCCTCCTCGCAGAGGAAAAACCCTCAGTCCTCTCCAAACCAACAGACAGGACGTCCATCACATGGAGGCTTTCTCCCTGAAGTCTCTGCAGCTCTCTGGACACCACGCTGTCTCAATCCGTCCACACTGAATATGAGAGGGGGAAATGAAAATAATAAATGCTTTAGACAATAAGAAATATAAAGTTGACTGTTGAGTTGCTCCGTTTTAGATTGTCAATACTATTACTGTATAACTAATATCTCAGGTTAAGAGGCACATTCAAATAAAGATTGGTCTTTAAATACATTTTGTCTTTTGAATTGTTTGTCTAAAGTCAAGGATCTAGAACTGGTACTTAGATTTAATGATACAGTCTGGTTATTATGCTGTTTGGAGGAGGCCTCACAGGTAAGAGCACTAACTAGCTACCATCACATGTACCTTAGCTTGACTTAAATGTATTAAACGTATAGTTAAGTGATATCAAAATATAAATAACTAATGTCATGCAAACATATTAATATTTGCTTGATTCCAGTGTTGAATTTAGCACAATTGCATACAAACGTTAAGAGATTTTAAGATTCTGAAGTATTATGCTAAAATCTCAATAACTTAGATTATTATTTATAGTTTTGCTGAATAGTTTCATGTCCGCTTACCTGAGAAACGTAAAATGTGACGGCAGTGTGCAGATGGGGAGCATGTTAGCTTAGCTTGGTAGCTTCAGCTAGCTCTGGAACTTCCAGCTCGGTTGCAGCAGGTCCCGCCCCGGCTCCGCCTCTTTGCCCTTATTTGGAGCAGGCGGGAGTTGAACTCTGACATCACTGTCGAGCCGTTAGTGGCCGACTCCGCCTACTAAGGGCTTCTCAGCAACTCTGCAGAATCCTATGGGTGACATCACGGACCCTACGTCCATTTACAGTCTATGTTCCACACAGACCATTAAAGGGTCAATTTGCACCAAAAATAAACTGCACAATCAATGCTGTTTCTGTCTGTCATGAAAAATAAAATAAATAAACGCCATCAAAGATTTTAAGACTGTTTCTGCGAGAGGGTAGTTTGTCCCAAATGTTGCCGCTGTAAATACACCCTACGCCTAAATGGGGAGCCTTGTTCAGCTGTTAAGTGTGACTACTGACGGAGTTCACTGTGTCCTGGGAGTGTGTAGGGTCGGTAATGTTTCTCAGGACTTCTGATTCTGAGTCAGTTCTGACACCATTTCGTTTGGAGGTAATTCTCTGTCAGCATCCAAGTATTCTAAACCCGTGTTCAGATAAAGAATAGCTAACAAAGGACTTATACTAATAAAGGACTGGCTTACCTAAAGCCAGTTGAGTAGCACTTGAAATGTGTTGGCTCTATGAAACCTGATGTACTTATATGATTCTGTTTTCTTCAAGTTTGTATCTTGTTGTCGAATGCACTTATTGTAAGTCGCTTTGGATAAAAGCGTCAGCTAAATGCTATGTAATGTAATAAAGAAATTGGTTGGTGCAGCCTTAATTATTTTCTACATTGTTTCTGAGAAATGTCCTTTTCTGTCTTCTACCAGTTTGTTCTTGTTTAATCTGTCAGTCGTCAGACCCAGTGGACCCACCACTTTTGACCAGTCTATCAATGTATTGGTGGATCTACGATGACATTTTAATTCATGGTGCCTATAGCAGCGGTTCCCAACCAGTGGGCCGCGGCCTCCTAGTGGTCTTCAAAGGCATTGCAAGTGGGCTGCTAAATTATTATATTTTATTTTTGTAAAACACAAACATGGACATAACATAGGTTGACAACCAAATACCACTAAAGACACAACATGGCAAGCATATGTATTGTTCCTTTAATCCCACTCTCTGTTAGATCAAATTATTTCCCATTTCATGGCGTGTTGAGCCACCCTTTGATTTTTTTTGGCAATCATCAACATCTTAAGCCCTGAGCCTGTTTTTCAGGTTTCAGGCTCGAAAATGCCACTAACACAACAAAGACTATATCTTCACTTCTAAAAGCAGGGTTCGTACGGGTGCTTGAAATCCTTGAAAATGCTTGAAATTTGACGTGGTGTTTTCAAGGTTGGGAAAGTGCTTGAATTTTGGGAATGGTGCTTGCAATTGAGATAAAGTGCTTGAAAATGTAAATGCTTTACTTTTACAATAAATTGCTGTCTGACTGAATAGTTCGCTTTTTAGATTAAAAGAAAATAATTGCTTCACTTCTACATAAAACAGCTCCGCTGCGGCCTTCTCGCGCTATACACGCGACCTGCAGGTGTTTGTGTTACGTGTGACCTGGGCATTCTGATGAGAGTGATAGATGACTGTGTGCAGTGATGTACCTGAACGCGTTCAATGAACGATCGTTCATGAACGCGTTCATATTTTGGGCGAACGTGAACTGAACGTACTGTATTTCCGCTAGATGAACGTAATTGAGAACGCGTTCATTCTCAGCACTGTATAACGGCGTTCAAAAGTGCGTTCATTCTCAGCACTGTATTATAACGGCGTTCAAAAGTGTGCCAGATTTCATATGCCTTTCAGCCGAAAACCCAGTTAAAACACACCGTAAACAGGCTTCAAAATAATGCGGAAAACCACCCAATCTGGCAACAGCAAGCTGCCTGTGACGCGTACGCGCCTGTCACCCCTGGCTGTCGCACTAAAATATAAATATACTAAATATATCAGACTCCTCACAACAAACAATGTGGAACCGCGGAACCGGCGAGCATTGAATTAATTAATTAATTAATTAATTAGTATGGACGAAGCCGAGAGCAGCTGCAGCAGCACTCGCTCAGAGTGAGACTCTACGGCAGGGGTGGGCCGGAGGTTACCCACGCCACGCCACTCCAGCACTTCAGCACTTCAGAAATTGCAGTACCGATAAGTCCATACACATGCCGCAGTTTCTGCGTGTCTGTGTCTTTAGTTGAAAGCCCAGTGGCGATCTGCTCATCTGTCATACTGATCAGACAGTCAATAACTGTGTTGTTATAATTAGCATCTGGTTAGCTAGCTATGCTAACGAATATAAGAAGCTTTGTCTACAGTCAGTGAGGTAAAGGCACATCTTTATATGATCATTATAGTTCTAAAAAAAATAAGAGAATAAAGTAAACAGGTATAAAATACTATATGACAGTTATTAATAAAGAAGAATACAGTTTGAAAGGGTAGTGATTTGTCAAATATCCATAAATTAAAAGAAAATCTGCTTACAGTTCTGTTTGGGTGTTGAGAGATGTGTCCATAGATCTCCTAATGTTGCTCTCATAGTGCAACAAATCTTCCCAGGGGAGCATGCCCCCCGGACCCCTCTAGAGGAGGTTAGGTCCCCCCCACTTAAACCATGTTCACATGGATAGGAAACTAAATACATTTGCACACATCTTGTGTCCATAAATTATCTTTCTGTTTTGGTGGTCACGCCACACCGTGCACGTGCATGCATACGCGAGTCATGGTGAGATATCTGGATTAAGAGGTTGCTTTTTCTTTGCACAGAATGAAATGAATGGGCTGTGATTTTAGTTTTTTTAAGCAGAGGTCAATAACTTGTACGGCCCTCTGAGGATATTGTAAAAATTGAAATGGTCCATTAACATCGTACAGGAGATAAATAATAGCTCGCAGCAACGTATTGAAAAAAGAACTATGAACTATAAATTAGTTCATTTTTGAAACCATGAACTTTAGTTCAACATTTTGAATTATGAACTATGAACTGAACTAGTTCATTTTAAAATGTGTGAACTGTGAACTGAACTAGTTCATGTAGAAAGTGAACTTTCCCAACACTGACTGTGTGCCAGGAGGTTGCCGTTTCAACGAGCGTTGGCTAGCAGAAGACAAATACAAGCCATGGCTAAGACGAGGGTCAAGCCCACGAGTAGCCTCCTGCAAAGTTTGCAACATAACGATGGGAGAGTCTGCGCTGACAAGCCACATGAAAGGTACGCCGTCGTAGAGCATTTTAGATTAGGCTAACGTTGCATGTTACGTTTGTTTAAGCTAACGTTAGCAAGCTGAATAGCAAACTCGATGAGGGATAATAATAATTGCAGGGGACAATCATTTCAGAGGAGCGTACCTATGTTAAGATGTGCGTTACAGTCGCCATCATTTCTACTGGTGGTATGTTTCGTGCCTAAACCAAATGAGACTTGCTCTATCGAAATCAGTCACATTGACCCGAAGACACATTTGCGTTTGTATTACTGGTCTCGGGGAAGCTCGCGAGTGTGTATTTTTATGTTTGTGTAACGGTGAAACCCTCACAAGAAACACCGGCTGTTGTTATGTTTGCTGTGACGTTACATGAGTCCGTTCTCTGCATGTAATTATGCCGAAGCTTCAAAGTTGTATTTATCATCTGAATTTGCCGAAACAAGTTTAATATTCTGAAAGCCAAGACTTTGTTTATTTGAAAACAGATAAAAACAAACTGTCTTTTATATAAAATGGAAGTATTATACAAGTAAAACTACATTTTGTTTTAATCCCATGTAATTGTAGAATGAACACAGTCTTCCTTTGAAGATGTATAAGTCAGGTGTCTTGAGTAGTCAACATGACCTACAAATCATTGTACACATTTGTAAATATTATTTTCCACTTGTTACCATTGTGAGTCTATTTCTATGCAGCTCTGCGTGATTTTGTGGCTACAATTCAGGCTAATACACTACCAGAGGTGGAAAAGTACTCAGATATTGTACTTGAGTAAAGGTAGAAGTACTCAGATCTTGTACTTGAGTAAAAGTAGAAGTACTCAGATCTTGTAGTGAAATTATAAGTACTCAGATATTGTACTTAGTAAAAGTAGAAGTACTCAGATCTTGTACTTGAGTAAAAATAGAAGTACTCAGATCTTGTACTTGAGTAAAAGTAGAAGTACTCAGATATTGTACTTGAGTAAAAGTAGAAGTACTCAGGTATTGTACTTGAGTAAATGTAGAAGTACTCAGATCTTGTACTTGAGTAAAGTAGAAGTACCAGAGTGTAGGAATACTCTGTTACAGTAAAAGTCCTGCATTCAAAATGTTCCTCAAGTGAAAATAGAAAAGTATTCTCATCAAAATATAGTGAAAGACAGTAAAAGTAGTCGTTGTGCAGATTGGTCAATTTCAGAATAATATATATGATATGTTTTATAATGATTGATCATGAAAGTGTTCTCAAAGCTGTTAAAGGTGCAGCTAGTTTGAATGGCTTTGTATTCTGCAGGGTAGCTGGTGGATTTACTCCAGGTGGAACTAAAGTCTGATTCAACACTTGATTAGATTTCACATCATTCATCCACATCTGTGAAGTAACTAAAGGTATTAATACATGTAGTGGAGTAGAAGTACACCATGTACCTCTGAACTGTAGTGGAGTAGAAGTACACCATGTACCTCTGAACTGTAGTGCAGTAGAAGTACACCATGTACCTCTGAACTGTAGAGGAGTAGAAGTACACCATGTACCTCTGAACTGTAGAGGAGTAGAAGTACACCATGTACATTTGAACTGTAGAGAAGTAGAAGTACACCATGTACATTTGAACTGTAGAGAAGTAGAAGTACACCATGTACCTCTGAACTGTAGAGGAGTAGAAGTACACCATGTACCTCTGAACTGTAGTGGAGTAGAAGTACACCATGTACCTCTGACTTGCGTTCACTACCAACCTAAAAGTACCTCAACAATTAATCAATAATGTATTGAAAAGTTATTTGGCTGATTGTTTTATATTGGCTCAGCCAGGTTATATGGGAGGCCTAGTCTACGTACAGGTCACTAATTTTGTCACTTAGTTTTATTTTCTTTAATTTTTCATCCTCGTGTAGAATGCTATCATGAAACACACATTTTGTTGTTTATAGCATAAAGAACATCTGATTTAATGTGAGATAGGGAAATAATCATCGTATGTGTATATAAATATGTAATTTACAACAGCTGTAAAGATGCTTGAAAAGCTGGAAAATGCACCTTGAAAATGCTTGAAAAGTGCTTAAATTTGACTTTGGAAAAGGTGTAAGAACCCTGTAAAAGGGGTAAATTAATAATCTTTTATCTCAAAGCAAGGTTACATCTGTGAGTTGGATGTAGAAGTGTCAGAATCAATATAGATGTTTTTATTTTAAAGTAAATTCAGATGGAACACAGTAAAAACATGTACATTCTAATGTCCGCCTAAAAAAAACCATTACTTATAGTGAAAACCACCCTTGAATGATGGGCTAGTAGACTAAAAACTTTAGGAATCCAAAATATAACATATCTTCTTCTTCTTTCGTATAACGTTATATGTCCAACTCGGTGTCGTGTAGCCATGCCCGCATCTCTGGTCCTAGGTCGAAGAGGCTGGCTTCCGAGGGTGGTCTATATAAGGGGCAGATGGTGATTATATGGACAGCGGTCTGCTCAGGGTCACCGCACTCGCATGCCGCACTGTCCGCCAAGCCCCACGTCTTCATCGTGGTTTTAAAGCGACCGACCCCAGTTCGTAGACGGTTCAGAGTGGTCCACTGCCGGCGCGGTAGGTCGTCTCCTCCAATGGTGCCATCTCCTGGGTCCCAGATGTAACGGTGGATTCGGGAGGGCCCGGCTGACACCCACTCCTGCTTCCAAGCTGCTGCCAACCATGCATCTCTGGAGATGTCCTCAGAGGTGGAGTTGAGCATCTCTTGAGCTGCTATGTTGTAGGGGTGGCGGGACTTGAGTCTGTTTGGAGGTGCTGGAGTTATTGTGGTGTGGTGCAGGATGTGCCAGTCATACTTTTGTGCCCTCCTGGCCAGGGCGAGGGTGGCAGCCTCCCGTCGGAGGCCGGCCGGTGCTATTCCCGCAAGGACTGGCAAGAGGGACACAGGGGTAGGCTTTAAGCATCCAGTTATTATTCTGAGGGAGGTATTGATAGCCACGTCGACCTTTTTCGCATGAGGGCTTCTGCTCCAGACTGGGGCGCAGTATTCGGCTGCAGAGAAGACCAGGGCTTGAGTGGATATTCGCAGCGTCTTAGCGGAGGCTCCCCAGGTTGTTCCAGCGAGGCGGCGGATCAGCGCGACCCTGGATATAACATATAATAAGTACCCTGTATCAACATTGATGCAAACAAGTGAAATTTGACATTTTTAGAGAGGTTTAGAAAAATAAAGTCCAAGCGGACTCACCTCTGGGTAATTTGGGAACCATCAGTTCCATTTGAACTTTTTCACTGTAAAAATCATTTTATTACTTTGAATGATCACTATAGGTATTCATTCCATCCAAATACAACTGTTGTGAAAAAAAAAAAAACATAGGCCTACTCTGTTATACTCTTACAGTGAGCCTCTGAATTAGCCCCGAGCGAAAAATGCTAACCTAACTGTGTGCGGTCTTCATCTAAAAGCCCAAATACAATAATAAAAGGTGTAAATATAAATTCAATATTTGCCGCCAAATAATTTACAAAACATTATGATTTGTGTGGAAACAAATTAAGATTATTAAGATTTTTTTTAACCTCTTTTCCTTTCTCTTTCTTGATCCTCCTTAGCAACGGTCATTACAATCCTTGACAGCGGTCTGTTCTACTGGATTTACAACGTGTCACATGTTCTAAATTGACCAATCAGAACTTTGTTTAGCCTCCTTATTGTTTATGGGCCGCGAAAAAAAACGTGATTCTTAAGTGGGCCCTGAGTTGAAAAAGGTTGGGAACCGCTGGCCTAGGATGAAGCCTTACAATGCTGGTAATCCCCAGATGTTTCCTCTTGGACGACCAAAGGCATCTTTAGTTGTTTTAAGATTAGCCCAAAATGCATTGTTCCAAGAGGATCAATCCCTAATGATGCAACAAAATCGTCCCCTAACTTTAACATCTAGCACCATCTTGAGGTTTCAGAAAGAAATATCTCAACACTATGATTGATTGCCATGAAATATCCTGACACGTTAATAAACAATAAACCTAGTTGTCTTTGTCCTTTTGTTGAGGTTATTTCATTGCGTGCATCTGAGAAGTCGCTGGTTATTTCCACTTGTCTCAGCTCTAATGGGAAGATATTGGAAATTAGTCTGATTCCGGAGACAAGGACAAAAATGTTCCTCTCTTTATTGCTGCTATGTGGAGGCATCAGCCAGCCTGACACATTCATCTCACTTTATGAGAATGAGCTGGGTTCATGCCATGCACCTTATTCATGTAGCCACAATTATCCATAAATTAATAAAACCTGACTGGTGATTACTAGGAGAAAGAGCGAGGGAGAGCGGGGGGGAGACAGATGCAGAGGGAGAGAATATGAAGAGCTGTACAGTGAACAATCTCCGGATAATTAACAGGAAGATAAACAAAACATAAATTTGGATATTGCATTTATTTGGACTACCACTCAAATATGCGTGAACCACGTTATTTTAATTAAAAGATCAATCTATGTGACATGCTGCTTCCCAGTTAATTATTCAGTGCTGTACAATAAAAACAAAACCCATTAAATATGCCACGCACTCTATTTCTCCATTAACAGTAAAAAGCGCTCATCCTGGGGACCACATTTCAAATTCAGACGCTGCTTTGCCTTTTTCCCCTTTTTGTTGTCCTTTCTTTGCTGATATATGTTTTTGCTCATTTTCCTTCACTTTGCATTTACATTGCTCCTCAGGCCTTACACTTGCAAAACATTTCATGTGAGCCGTCACTACTTTTGAAATGTATCCAAGGTATCCATTATAAATGGGACTCGATGCAGCAGCTCTGCACAGCACATTTTAATTTGTACATCTTCTGCTTACTCTTTCACCGGACGTGTTGTATAGTTCTGGTGACATCAGATGTATTGACCCTTTTGTTACAGAAACGTTTTAAACTCACAGTACACCAAATACGTTTCACGAAAGCTTTGTCTGATCATTGTTTGTAATGGATGTTAGCCAGTTAGCCTTGGAGCAAACTTTTGAAATGGTTAATGTAAAAAAAGGCTTTTTTGGAAGGTTTTAGATGGCGAATAATAATCATAATACTTGTTTGATTCCTATATCTCCTACTACTACTAGTACTATAAGAATATATTCCATAAACGTCCATTAATAGTTGGAATTATGATTTTGGTTCCTGGTTACTTTTTATATGTTGAAGTGTCATTAATTAACACACTGATATTCAAAATACTCTTGATCTGTGTATTGGAAGCAGCTTACCAATACATGTCAAGTAATATATCAAATGTAAGTCATATGTGTTTTACTGTACAGTACTGTACATGTTATGTAGTGTTCCAAATCAAGTGCCAGTTGTACAAAATGGTAAATCATTTTGTCATTGCTTTATCCGGTCATTGCTACTCCTTTTAAAGTGCCTGAAGTATTTTGCCTAAAGAAACACTGACATGTTGATTTTGTGGGCTGGGATTGAACATTACCTCAGCCACAATTTCCATGCAGTGGGGCCAAAAAAGCCAAATCTTGCAAATAAGACCAACCAAGGACATTGAAGACGTGTTAATAACAAAGAACTCTTCTGAAAGCTCTGGTGCATCTTGACAGCAGTGTTGATCTCTTGGCCGCAGGGTTTTTTGTTGTACATGTTTATAAAGACATTCATGGTCCCCAGCAGAAGAATAACTTAATTACCCCATGACCTTTTTTCTATAGCACCACTTAAGATTGACATTTGAGGTTAATTGTTGATTATACAACACTTGCTGGATGGATTGTCATAACATTTGGTGCAACCATTCATGTACCCTCAGGATGATTTCTATGACTATTCACATTGCACCATCATCTGGAAACAATTCTAATTTGTCCAATACTGGTTTATAAATGCAAAGAATACCTGCAAAGCAAAGGTTAGCATACTAACACGCAAAACTAAGATCGAGAACAAGGTGAGCATTCCCTTCTTTAGCATGGTATCTTGTAGGGGTGTAACGGTTCACAGAAGTCACGGTTCGGTTCGTGCCTCGGTTTGGGGGTCATGGTTCGGTACGGGTTCGGTACAACAAGAAAAAGCAAAAAAAAGTCGCAAATGCATAATTACAGGTTTGTTGTTATTTATGTTTGAACAGTAGTGCAAGTTTAAAAATAAGGAACTCTGACATTTTGAATAATGAACTGTATTAAACAGTTAAAAACAAACCACAAACAGTACCACACACACTCAGATGGCCATATTATCTATAATGGCTGATGTCAAACAAAAAGGTTTCATCGAGCTGCAAAACTAAAAAGAATGTCTTGAAAATATTACATCATAAATAATAAGAAAGTGTTTCCAGAGCGCAAAGTCGTTGAAAAACATATGCCAAAAGCTTTCGTTATTTATTTTGGTCTCTCGGCTCTCATGTCTATTGGCTTCTTAAAAACAGCGGGGATCAGCTGTTGAACTGCTGTTGTCTTTTGCCGGGCTCCGGTGATTGGCACATCTGGGTGATGCCTTCTGATGTGATTTAGCATGTTTGGCGTGTGTTGCCATTAGCATACCGCACCGCTATCGAACAACGCCGACACACCGTCCTCGTCCAATCCACCACTCGTCCGATCCACCACTCGCACACTTCGTCGTTATTGTAGTCCACAGGGAACCCGAAATGTTCCCACACAGCTGATTTAAAAGAAGCAGGTGGGTTCTAGCTCCTGAGTGTTATCTGAACTCACCATACTAACTTTTCTTCTTCTTGTATTTTGTTCGTTTTGTTGTTGTTTCTTCTTGTTCTTCATTTGTTGTTTAAGGGCGGCTAGCAAACAGCTTTTAGGCGCAATACCGCCCCCTGGATTATATATAGTGTAGTGGATACTGCCCTGAATGACTTTTTTCCCACTCGTAAAAAAAAGGCGTATTCGTCGTGTGACTGCGTGTGCCGAACCGTGACGTCCGAACCGTGACGGTACGGGACGAATACGGATACCGTTACACCCCTAGTGTCTTGGCTTTGTGAGCACGCTGACAATCCTGACATTGAACTCAAGTATAGTCTCAACGAGCTCTGGGCATTGTTATTGACTTGTTTGTAGTGTTCTCAGCACCACACAAGTACCCTTTTTATTTTGAATGTAAGTGTAATGAGTTATAAAAAGTAGCATTTACAAGTAAACATCATTCTAGATTTTCATTTATCCTTTTTATGGGCAATTTCCTAGGGACGTTTTAAGACACAAAGGATCAATTTGGTTTGAGTGAAACATTTCAGTACTCGGTGTCAGCCGTTTCTCCGCAGTCAGAATGGTTCATCTCTTTCAGTGGAGTGCTTGTCCTAAATGGTGAGAAAGAAACCAGACACAAACACAGTGTTTCCCAGAGGGAGAGGTTTTATTGCAAGAAAAACACCAGATAAATCTTACAGCTTCAAAGTACATCAGAATGTCTAGACAGAAAGAGTGAACAGTCCATGATTGATACACCTCTTTAATGTTTGTCTTCTGTCAAACAGATGTGCAGTTATAAATAATGACCAACAATATGTGTTTTAAATATAAAGTTATCTTATATAAGTTTACAGTTTGCAACAAAACCTCTCCTCACTCCCGATCAGCTATAGCAATCTTGTAGGAATGTGGACAGTATTAGGACTAAAATGTCATGCTACAGAATCCATTGCAGGGTGAAATAAATAGGCATGGTTTCATTTGTTGGTGTATTGTTGAGTTTTTTCTTCTAGCACCAGTGATTATAATTGAGCAAACTGCATGTGCTACTTCAATAGGAAGCTTGACGGAGATCAAACAGCATGGGGACAATGGGATGGATTATTTTGGGATTACAGCAGGGGGGGGGGGGTGTGTCGTATCATTCTCAGGGATGGACAAAGAGTACAAGTCACAGAGGAATAACAACAAATGGCGCTCCCCAGTGTCGGAACAAAAAAACGATTGCCTCATCTGAGCGAGTTGGTGAAACCGAACTGATCCACTGCTTTAGTGGGTTGGAAAAAATAAGGGTGCCAGAAAAATTGAATGTCTATAAAAACTTTCTTTTGCCTCATTTACGGCTAATATACGGATATGTTCGGAATGCGTATACACACAACTACAAGCAAGCTACAGCCACCAACTACACAGTCAGGCGTTACAAACCACACACCCTACACACTTAATTATAAGGCAGAACTGTCCTGTTGGCCACCAATAACAAATTGCAAATAAAAAACTGTATTTGATATACTTTTCTGTAACTGTAGTGACACAAAACCACAATTACATCAGCATCAAACTTAGTTTTACTCTCTTTACCTTCATTTCTTTTTTCCCTCAACACTTCCACTTTCTCTCTTCTTCATCTCCCGGTGCGTGCAGCAGGATCGTATTTCTAACCCTGTTGATGCAGTGTGTGTGTGTGTGTGTGTGTGTGTGTGTGTGTGTGTGTGTGTGTGTGTGTGTGTGTGTGTGTGTGTGTGTGTGTGTGTGTGTGCATTGTGTTGGACTGTAAACTCCTTTAGGCAGAGCTGTGGCCCTGGGGTTTTAAGAGTTTCGCCCCCCCCCCTGCACTGCCTGTGTGTTTGTGCGGGAAGATATTGACTTTCCTTAAAGTACGGATCATTTCTCTTTATCAGAAAAACATTAACAACCCCCAGCACCCAGCCCCCTACCACCAATACTGACAACACAAAGCGATATACTTTCTTATTCTCCTCGCCCTGGAGTAACCAACAGCTGCCGGCACTACGCAGTACAATCAAAGTTGAGCCTTATTGTTTTGCCCTTTAAGCAATGTTCTTTGATTTTTACAAGATCAAAACATTCTGTTTTTCAATGTGTTATGTTGTTTTTCCCCTCTCAGGAATAAATCACATACAGTCAAATAACCCAACACTACTTATACACAAATAACGCCTTCTTTGAAAAAAACAACTTGTTTTCTTTTTATAGAAAATGTAGTATAATTAGAGACATAAAGCAGGTGAATGATTATCAAAAGTCCCTACCTGTGTACACTGAAAAAAATGTAACGTTAACTTTAATGAAATGTATTATGTAAACTAATATCACATAACAACCTAAGACAGTTATTTGAAATCCCAACGTTTTAGTTTTTTCAGTGTAGCACTTTAAAAGAGCTTATCAGAGAAGATATATGACGCTTTTTGTTTGAGTGAATGCCAGTCAAACTCCTCACATGAGAAGAACCTTTAGAAGGAAGTCCCACCCCTTTTCATATGTACAGAACACAGCTGGTTGGATGCAACCGTCCCCCACAGCTTGGTTCAGGTTCTTGCCAAAGTACATAACTGTCACCTGTCATCATAAAGTGGCCGAGGCTAAAACACAATCAGCTAAAACTCCCCGTCCTTCTTTGACGTGGAGCCAGTAAGGTGACCTCCGGACATTGAATTGCCAAAAGCAGAGCAGATCAAGCTTTAACGTCTACTAATGGATGCTTTAAATACTCCGCTGATTGATTTGTGTTGTGTTGTGTTTTCCAGGTTGTTCTGGAACAGACCGGGCTTGTAATAGAGAGAGTGTGAGTGGAGGGAGAGAGGGAGGAGGGAAGGAGGTGACTGTCGGGGCTCCGGCCAGCTGATGGGACTCAACTTGACCCCCTGGTGTACTGTCCAGAGTCGGGTTACCACTGTAGGATTGAGTGTGTGTGTGTGTGTGTGTGTGTGTTGTTGAATTGATTTCCTCTGCGATGACAGCTCCAGTCAGGCTGGCACCAATGCACCCCCCCCTCCCTTTCCCCTCTATCCCTGACACACACGCCACCATCACCGCCATTGACCCTAGAACACACACACACACACACACACACACACACACACACACACACACACACACACACACACACACACACACACACACACACACACACACACACACACACACACACACACACACACACACACACACACACACACACACACACACACACACACACACACACACACACACACAGTATACAGTGCTCATCACTCAAACTGGGAAAATGGCAACCACTGGTGTTATGTTCATGTTCCACCTCCTCCTTCTTCCCTACAGTTCTGCTCAATCGTTTGCACAGATCATTTTTCTGATAAAAGCACTATTTTTGGATAAGTCTCTCAAATTATTTTCGTCCGATGTTCCCTCTTGCTTCATAGACTCGTGATGTGTCTGAAAACTACTCGTTAAGAGTTTGTAACCTTCCATTCTTGAATATCACCCACTCTGCTTGGTTAAAAGAAGTCTTGAATCCACTCATCAAGAACACATGGGTTATGTTTTCTTAGTAGATGTCCTAACTCCCAATAAAACACATAAAGAAGGTAACTTTGTGTTTTATAGCAGAGGAAGTTGTATTTATATCTGCCGATCTCAATGTCTTGTCCTTACTTGCTCAGGGTCGGTTGGAAATGCGTCTCATATTGACCAACAGTTTTATCGGGCAGTTTTGTCTTACAATACACCTTGTTGGCATTTCGGATCCAATGCTTCACGTACATAGATATCCTGGATGATATCAACCATCCCAGATCATGGCTGTTTCACTCCTGATTACGTGAATTGTCCTCCCCTTCAACCGAAATGTCGTTACTCTCTGCTCCATTCATTGGTTGAGCATCACCGACGGCCTCATCAGGGTTCTTCTCTGAGACTTCGGACTCAGTCCGGGAGCGTTTGAAGCGTCGGTCAGGATACTGGCTGTTGTTGAAGGGCATGCGGTGGACGCACAGCACGTGAGTCTTCAGGTTGCCCTTCTGCGAGGCGCCGTAGGGGCAGTAACTGCACCTGAATGGTCTCTGGCCTGGAGAGAGAAACAGAAAGGCAGAACAATGTAACCACTTTAAGTTGCACCAGTATGTCTCAGGCAGGGTCCTTGGGGGTCCCTATGTCAGTATAATCTAATTTGCAGGAAATGTAGTCCTATTAGATGATGTACGAGAGTGATTTCTCCAATCAGAGGATCCTGTCCCCCCATAAGAAGTCTCTATGGGCAGCGATGGCAGGAGGAGATACAGCAGACATCATCGGATATGGGCGCCATTGGGTCAATAGTTTGAGGGTTAATGTGTTTGTGGGTAACATGATTTTGATGTGACTTTTAAGTTACACTGTATTAACCAATTAACCAATATTGACAATTGACATTACTATAACCTTCATTATTGGATATTTGACATACACATATTTGCCCTTACAGTAATAGTTTGATGGTACGAGCCTACAAAGGACACATTGGAATATGTTTAAGAGCAGTCCCTGGTTCTGGTTTGACTGATTTAAATGGACACTATTGCTCTCTTTGTCTTCCTCTACCCCGCACTTTTGTTGACACTTGCTACTTCTCTTGGGTCTTTACGACCACCTGTCGATCAGTGGTACAAGATTAAAATGGAGAAACTCAACAGGATATGCGTATGAACTCCATAGGGTGCCTTTTAATTTCAAAGGGCTGATTTCAGTTTCTCGGTACTGCTATGTTTAGCTTTTCTGAAAGAACAACGCCCCTTTGAGCATAGAACATCAGTTTACAATACTTTTCATTGAAGTACTGTGTTAATAAAGCCTCTGTTCAAATCAGTAAAGGAAAGACATTGTCTTTGTGGAACCTCTTCAGATGATACACGCATGGTCTCTGAGGAACTTCCCAACAATAGTGAACACCACATTCCAAATGGCATCATCCAACCAAAATGCTTACTGCTTTACTTTGAACCTAAAAGGGGAAGTTCTACTGATGCCTTGAAAGTTGGTAATAAGGTTGTATAAGCTGACAAACCCATATTCAATCCAAGCATGACACGACTCTTTCTGTTAAGGTTAGGGTTACATTGAGACAATAGTCCACTAGACATACATTTGCTGATGCTTAAGGCAATGTAATGTTAATCTATTGTACTTTTGATATGTTGGACTGTGAAGGAGGAACCATATGCAATCATGGGGCGAAAAGCCACCAGCCAAAGCTTTTTCCTACTGAGGCCTATTTGCTGCTCCTCCATCAACAGTGTATTACAAACGCATATGTTGTACTAAGATATTGGCATGCATCCATGAGGAACATGAGCCTCCACCATTCTGGCCACAACTAACCCTTTCTGGCCTTCAGTCCTCCACCAGGCCGTACCAAGGTGGTTTAACAACATGATATATAAGACTGTACAAAACGAAACTTGGATAAGAAGGTGATGTCGAGGACACAGAGGAGTGGAAAAGTGATTTTCTCATCTGCACCATCCTAGCAGTACTGCAGGGCTTTTCTTTTTGAAACAAATACATCTTCAAAACATTACCCAACACTTAATACTCGCCTCCCTTTGTGCAGTCAGAGAGCTCCGACAAATCCATCTGAACTAAACTTTTGCAGCTCGCCGAGTCGATATACATCTTTTAAAGAGCGTGCATACATCTAGTCCCCTGCACACAATAGCAGAGTGGAACGAGGCGAGGTATTTTTCTCTATCTCCCCCCTTGCCATAGCTCCAGCACAGAATGTTCTCCCTAGATTGAATCTGATCATCACTGCAGCAAACACAATGGCCCTTAATAGCACCAGCCGTTTGTTTGAGGGATGCCGATTACACCGCCATCATAACCCACTTCACTTAGCTCACTCACTCACAGACAGACAGAGAGGACAAAACAAAGTGGGGAGGGAGGGAGGGAGGAGGGAGGGGCAGAGTGTAGGAGTTTAGGCCCTCTCCGGTACTTTAGGTTATTAATAACAGTACATTTGCCGTTAGCCTCGTTTTCTATTCCTTTTTTCTTTATCTCTTATTCAATTTGAGTCGGTCTAAATCAAATTAACATATGGAGTTTAAGAGAGGCGCGGGGATAGGTGCAGGGAATATCAATAGGTAAAAAGCCAGGAATTAAAGAGGAAACAATCTATTTGAAGCACTCACTGGCATACACATGGGGTTAGCGGAGAGTGAGTGCACGCTCTACTTATACTGTATAAAGACGGACACATAAGGGCTAAAGTATACACACAGACGGGCTTGATGCGAGGACGCAGCTACTTTGTGTTTGGCAATCTGACACAGGATTTGGAGCCTCTCCGGCTTTCCGATATTACATTGTTTGCTCCGGAGCCGCACAAAGGGGATTGCTACAAGTTTGGAGGCTTTGGATGTTCCAGTTGTCTGAATTTCTAGATAAGCTAGTCTGCGGCACACAATGAAGGGCTCCTTTTATTCGTGTGCAGTTTAATTTCACACTCTCTTACATTAAGTTAAGTCCGAGAGGCAGAATATCTCATCCCATTTTACACTTAAGGAGAGCGAGTTATGCCCCCAACAACTCAACTCCTTCTTTCTTTCTCCCCCCCCCCCACTGCCTGCTTACTTGCTGTTTGTCTCCACTGACTTTAAAAATAAATACAAATCAAGTTTGGTTTTATCTCCGGGGGAGATGTTTAGGTTGAAGCAGGAGATTGTGCTTTGAATTGCACGGCTTGAAAAAAAGTTAGGATAGAATGTATAAAACATGGCTTGAAAAAAGTTTGGATAAGCTTGAGTTTTTGTCGAGATTGGAATTGAGTTCTGCGGAGCAGTTTATAGACGCAAAGGCTGTATGTTGTTTTGGATTAAAATGAAAGAGAAGCTCTTTTTAACACACACACACACTCACACACAGGCATTCGACAATCCACATCTACTGTGAGCTAAAGTTGCCATCATTAATCCATGTCCTCCTCTGTGCCAGAAACCATAACAGCCCACATGTGGATGGCCCACCGGCACCGACTACCCACCATTCTGTCCACCACTTCTTTCATGTTCTGTCCATCTGACCTCTGTCTCACTCTTCTCTGTCGCTCAGATTTATCACAACGGGTATACATATGCATGTGACATTGAGGAAAGCAATTGTTTGTAATGAGAGCTATAATTATTTACCGTCTTCTCTTCTCTGCCACACAAATGTGTTGAATGAATATAAAAGAACTAAACATATTAAAACCATAACTGAACAACAGCCAAAGCCATGTACTGAAAGTCAGACTTTTGCCAACCCAAGCAAATATTTTCTAAACAAAACAGAGTCCCCCGCTGTTTCTTTTAATCAACAAGAATACATATTTGTATTGGATAGTTCCCTACAGCTAACCAGATCTGCCATGTAACAGTTTCGAAAGGAGTTCAATAAAACGTAAAAGAAAAACCTTGATATCATTAGATGCACCAACTGTTAATCAAACTCAGTCAGAATAAGATTGTAACATCTTTTCTATGGAGAAAAACATCTTTGCTTTTATTTCAATGAAGAAACACTCAAATATGCTAGAAGCTACATGAATAAACCGGTCCATGAGTGTGAGTCAAAACGTAACCATATGAAACTCTCATTGTGGTTTGGAGGTTTACTTTATTAACTTTCAATCAAAATCACAATCTCTTCCTTCCGTAAGCACATTGTTGCCAAACCTAACCACCCATGTCAAAGTTATCCGCTTAATACAGCCAGCATCCACACTCACGTCCTCTCTTTTGCAGAGTTGCATTTTTATTTTTCTATATATATATTTGGGAAGCACACAAGTAATGTTTTTTTTTAATCCAGGAGTAATATTTGAACGAGTTCTAGTAGACATTTGTTTTGCCCTCACTGTTTGATTAAAGAGTGAAAAAGTGATGGGTTTGCTTTTTTTCTACGGCCTTGTTTAAAACTGAGTGGGTAACCCCTCGATTCCACCAGGTCCGTCTGCGTCGCGTTACGGCTGCGCCGCGGTTTTGGTCCGGCCTCCTCCGGCGTCATACCCTACCGGGGGCGTTTCAGGAGCGTTTCAGGAGCGTTTCAGGAGCGTTTCAGAAGCATTTCAGAAGCGGAGCGTCTTGCCTGCCGGCTCGCAGTTTTTATTGATTTGTGCATATTTCCTGGACAGGCTACTTTGTACAGACAAAGTTAATAATACTTGTAATATTCCAGTTATAAACGACATGAATCAAATATGTGTTGCTGCATTTTAGTGGCAAAAAAATGCATTCATCATCATAATTATTCTATATATATAATTTACACAGTGCCTGTAAAGGAGAACGCTGGCATTTCTCCTCCTACTTGAAAGACTACAGAGGGATAGGGTCTGCAAATTAGTTTATTTTGGGGATGGGCCGGATGCTGTCACCGGTCCACTTCCTGCCCGCCGCCTCTGCAACGCCTCGCGTCACGTCGAAAAATAGACTTGAATCCTATTTAGAGCGGAGCCCAGCGGCGAGACGCTTCTGAGCCGTAACGCGGCGCGTCTGGTGGAATAGCACCCATTGACTAGAGTGGCCGCGATCTTTTCGAACGTTGCGGCGCGGCCGTAACGCGACGCAGACGGACCCGGTGGAATCTAGGGGTAAGGGTGATTGTAACCCCAACTTAATTGGATGGGTTTTTCACTAGGGTGTTAATGGCCTTGTGGATTCCATTTGTTGGTGTCTACTATTCTTGGTCAATGATCTTGACCTGCTATTACATTAAGGATTTTAGTCAACTTAAAAAAACTTTGTATAATGTAAACTCCACGCAATAAACAATATTGTTTCTGTTAAGGTGATGAAATAACATGTACTGTTTCCATATATGTCACTCAAGCCTTTTGGATTAAAACCACTTGCTGTAACTTATTTAGTCTGTTCAACACAGTTGGATACATTTGGACGGTTTGGACAGTTGAAATCCTGTACGTTGGTTCTGATTCCTCTGATCTCCCTCTGATTTCCTTACTATTGACTGTAGAGGGCATGTGCAAATGGATAAAACATGTGTTTCACAGGTTATTTTAAAAGCAAAGTGTCAATTTTCTTTTGCAGTTAATTGAACATTGAAGGTTGTTTGCTCTGGATTTGAGAGGTGTTATCGGTGGCTAAAAATGCAATAATTCTTGTCGAACGATGGTGTGGTACCTTGACATTTAAGTCGATCTGGAGTGAATAATATAGTCTACAGAAAGATAGTTACTACAGCTATGTAGCCTCATGTATGGGAGCACAGAGACATGGTGACTTTTTGAGAATTGTTTCTATTTGGGACGGTCACTAAGAATTTGTAAACTTATTTGTTTAAATAAATATTTGTAATGTTATTCTATTTGTATTTTATTGTAAGTTATTGGACATTTTAATTTAACTTTCTATAATATATATATGTATTTTATGTTATCATTCTGTTGCACATTCTTTAACTTGTTTACATTTAATCTTATTGGAAATGTTACTCTAACTTCATATGCTTATACAACTATAACACAAATATATATAATATTTGTATTGCATCTGATTTTAACTTTTTATGTTTATATTTTTATTTGTAAATTCTTACTTTATCTTCTCAGGTTTATTTATTTAACAGCTTTTACTTCCTATAATTATAGATGTATTTTTAACTTTATTTATTGTGTTCTAAAATGGAACTTTTACAAAACCCAATATAAATAGTTTTCTAATGAAGACAAATGTCCATAATGTTACGGTTAGGGAAAAGTAGGACCCAAAAGCAGACTACAAAAAAAGGTAAGTTGGTCTAGACAACAAAAGCGAGCTTTATCTTAAAAGCTGATGGCAAAAACACAAGGAAGATACAATACCAAAAAGCTGACAGTGACTGACATGGAGGGAGACAGGAAAAACAAAACAATGAACCGACAGGGGAACACAGGGAAAGACTAAATACAGAGAGGGGTAATCACGGGACAAGAAACAGCTGGGCAGGGGAGTCAGAAACACAAGGGCAACAGGTGAACACAATTACTCAATCAGACACACCAGGGAAACTAACGACAGGAAGGACAACACAGGGAGAAGGACCAGACAAGATACAAGGAGGAAAACATGACAGGGAGAACAGAACAGCAAAACTAGACACACAAAACTCAAACCCTGACATAACCCCCCCCCCCCCCCCCTCAAGGGACGGATTCCCTACACAAAGTCAAACATTTCCAACTGGGTGGGTGGAGGGGGTCCGGAGGACGGGTCTGGATCGACAGCCCAGGAAAGGCATAGTTCATTGAGGGGTTCTCGGGCGAACGGCCCGGGGGCAAGGCAGAGTTCGAGGACTCAAGGGGCCGGGCTCGAGGGTGAAGACCACGGCTGGGGAACTCAGGGGGCCGGGCACAAGGACGGGCAGGAACTGGTGGAACCCCTGGCGGGTCAGGCACAGACGGGACCCTGGACTGAACATGAGCTGGTGTCAGTGGGACCCCAAACAGGACAGGCCATGGTGTTGGTAGGAAACCTGGCGGGGCAGGTGTCGGCAGGACCCCCGACAGAACAGTAGTCGGCGGGGCCTCCAACGTCACAGGACATAGGGTTGGCAGGACCCCCGCAGAAGAGTAGTCGGTGGGGCCTCCAATGGCACAGGACATAGGGTTGGCAGGACCCCCAGCAGGAGAGTAGTCGGCGGGACCCCCAACGGGAAAGGACATAGGGTTGCCAGGACCCCCAGCGGAACCTCCAACGGCACAGGACATAGGGATGGCAGGACCCCCGGCAGAAGACTAGTCGGTGGGACCTCCAACGGACCAGGACATTGGGTAGGGACTTGAGAAGGGACTCGAGAGGTGACGTGAAAGGGGACTCGAGAGGAGACTTGAGAGATGACTTGAAAGAGGACTCCAGAGGGAACTTGAAAGGAGACTCGAGAGGGAACCTGAGAAGGTACTCGAGAGGAGACTCGAGAGGTGACTCGAGAGGGGACTCGAGACGGTCGGTTCGCCGACAGAACACGGGGGGCTGGAGTCGGCTAGAACGCCGACAGGACACGGGGAGCTGGCGTCGGCCGGAGAGCCAACAGGAGACGAGGGGCTGGAGTCGGCCGATACGCCGACAGGACACGGGGAGCTGGCGACGGCCGGAGAGACAGTACTGGAGCCGAAACTGGAGTCGGGACCATGGCTACTGGGGCCGGCACTGAAGCCGGAACCATGGCTGCTGGGGCTGGTTCTGGAGCCGGAACCATGGTTGTTGGGCACGGAACAGAAGCCTGGACCCTGGCTGTGTGAGCCAGGTAATAGAGCACGGAAGCATGGCTGTGTGGGCCGGTACTGGTGCACAAATCCATGGTTTTGTGGGCCGGTTCTGGAGCTGGAACCATGGCTGCTGGTGCCAGAACTGGGGCTGGAATCATGGCTGCTGGGGCTGGAACTATGGCTGTGTGGATCTGTACTGGAGCCCAAAGCATGGCTTCTGGGGCTCGGGCTGCTAGCCTGGACTTCTCTTAGGAGCCTTTTGGAGGCTCAGTGGACCTCCAAAAGCCAGACGAGTACCCGAGAACGGCTCCTGGACAGGAGCAGGAAATGGGGAAGAAGCAGGGGTTGACTCCAGATGGAACACACCGAGACGTATGGTGTCAGGTTGGGAATTGGGAGGCAGGAGGCTAGCATGTCTGGGGCTAGCAGGCCGGGAATCACATGCCTGGAGGAAGTCCATAATCCAGCCAGGTAAGAACTTCAATAAACATGGTTTCTCTGTTGCCAACCTGTGCACCTCTACCAGAGCAGCCTCCTTCTGTAGAACACTGGACGCTCCCTTCCACCAATCATAGCAGCAAGCCAATAAAAAAGTCAAATTAATTAATTCCACCTCAAATGGATCATCTGCTGGGTCCATTCCTGGTTGGTTCATTTTGTTACGGTTTGGGAAAAGTAGGACCCAAAAGCAGACTACAAAGAAAGGTAAGTTGGTCTAGAAAACAAAAGCGAGCTTTATCTTAAACGCTGATGGTAAAAACATGGCATAAAACACAAAGGAAACATAAGGAAGATACAATACCAAAAAGCTGACGGTGACTGACATGGAGGGAGACAGGAAAAACAAAACAATGAACCGACAGGGGAACACAGGGAAAGACGAGACTAAATACAGAGAGGGGTAATCACGGGACAAGAAACAGCTGGGCAGGGGAGGTAGAAAGACAAGGGCAACAGGTGAACACAATTAGTCAATCAGACACACCAGGGAAACTAACGACAGGAAGGACAACACAGGGAGAAGGACCAGACAAGAAACAAGGAGGAGAACATGACAGGGAGAACAGAACAGCACAATAACCCCACAACTAGACACACAAAACTCAAACCATGACACATAAAGGCCCTGACACACCAACCCGATTTTGGGAGTCAGAGGCCGTCAGAGGCTGTCGGGCATTCGCGGCGCCGTAGTCAGGTTGGTGTGTCCCGCACTGTCGACCGTGACACGCCTTATTTGGACTGCCAGACCCGATGCATGGCCGATTCAACATGTTGAATCGGCCATGCATCGGGTCTGGCAGTCGGACCAAATAATCACTCTGATTGGCTGTTCAGCTAGCAAATCAGTGCATGAGAAGCGAAGCGGAAGTGAGGGACGTAAACAAACGATTTAAGAAGGCACACACAGACTGCTATTCATTTTCATCTCATCATGGCGATCTGGAATGATGCAAACGAAGACCTGCTCATCACCTTGATCCAGGAGAGGCCAGCTCTGTATGATATTACGGAGAAAAGATACTCTTCTTCTTCTCTGTCTTCCGGTTGTTGCCTCTTTTGAATGACGAATACACACTACCGCCGCCTGCTGGTAAGGAGAGTTATTGCCACTCACGCACTGAAGTCGGTGCGGTGTGTTCCCGTGCGACACATGGCCAAAACGCAGGAGAACACGGCCAGGCAACAGCTGACTTCAGCGTCGGCTAGTCCTCTGGTGACTGCTTGGTGTGTCAGGGCCTTAACACATCCCCAAAAGAACGTATGAACACATGAAGAAGTGAAATGCACAAGTTCCACGTGTCGTCACGAACCCAGACGAGTAATTACCTTGATTTGGATTCTGGTTGGGAAAGAGATGCATAGATAGAGCAGGAGGGAGGGGGTGAGACAGAGTGAGAGAGAAACAGTGGTCTTGCTTTCATTAGTGCGGCATTATCTGAGCCTGTTAATTAACCCCCTAAGGCCCTCTGCGCGAGATCAGAGGAAAGGAGAGGAGGAAGTGGAGAGAAGGGCGGGAGGAGAGGAGTCAGTCAGCGGAGGTGTGTGTGTGTGTGTGTGTGTGTGTGTGTGTGTGTGTGTGTGTGTGTGTGTGTGTGTGTGTGTGTGTGTGTGTGTGTGTGTGTGTGTGTGTGTGTGTGTGTGTGTGTGTGTGTGTGTGTGTGTGTGTGTGTGTAATTGATGTATCACACCACTGCCACAAACATGCCCATGTTTCACCTGCCACATGCACCCCCCCCACCCGACTCTTAACTCACCCCCTTAGCTTGCTGTAATTATCTTATCTCTACCCATAAACACACACACACACACACACACACACACACACACACACACACACACACACACACACACACACACACACACACACACACACACACACACACACACACTGGCTTGTAAAACGAGAATGGACCTCTCGACTCTCGATCTCTTGTCTACTTTCCCTGAAGGTCCTGCTATTTTCTTCTTCTACAGTCTTTTTTTAAAGCACCCTTTTCCTCTTGTTAGCTTGTTGGTCACGTGATCCTAGTTTGCCTTACATGTAGCTTCCAAAATAAAATAGAAATAATAGTTTACTTGTTCATATTTGTGAATATTTGTGTTTATGAATGCACCAACTTCACCAAGGCAAATTCATTATGTGTTATTTGGCTATAATCCTGATTCTGATCAGTAGCTATACCTGTGCAGATATGTTGTATAGTTAGGGATAACTTCTTCCTCTTCTTCTTGTATAGTTTGTTATTTGATTTGAAGTGACAGTGAGGAGTTATAGCTCTTGAAGTTACAATTTACCTAAACTGTGCCTATATTGAACGGTTCATGGCCATATGTGAAAGACACACCCGGCTCTTGGCAAAGTGTCCTCTCGCTGCGTCTTGTGAGGAGAGCTATCTTAAGACGGCAACAGATGGCGGCGCTGGCATCAAATGGCATTTAAGGACGGTAGCTTCTGGTTGGATGCCAACCCGCTGCTCCTCGTCTTAATGTGCCTCTGTATATGTTTATGTGTGTGTCAGTGTTTCTGTGTGTATATCATGCTTTGCTACACTGTCTGTGCATCTCGCTGTCAATCATTCAGTATGGACACATGAACCCAAACACTAAAGGAAGTACGAGTTCACGAGTACTTTAGGAAAGTTATTTGTATGTATTTTCTCTTTGTTTTTGCGCAGTGAGTTTTGTCGGCAGCAATACTGAAGGTGTGAGCAATTAAATGTGCTAAACCATCTGTCCATAACCTGCTTCATGCTGCTGCTCCCACATTACTCAGCACACAAGGCATCATTTCTTTCTATACAAATACTTTTAAAATCATACTTCTTTTAATGTTTCTGGATCTGTTTATTTCACACACTCACTATATCTATTTTCTAATTAAAAAAACGATTTAGAATCCATCATCTTTAATGCCTATGTTCTGCTGCCATGTTATTTAGTTTAAAAATACTAGGCCTGTCAAAGTTAACACGTTAAGTAAAAAGTAAAAAATGTGGCTTCTGAAATGTAGTGGAGTTCAAATAAAATAGCACGAAAATACTCCGCTAAGAACCTCAAGATTGAAGAACGGCAGTTTTTGAGTAAATGCACTTAGCTTAGTTTGTGGCTAAGGACGATTACCTTGAATTCAATTAACTAAACTTACATTTGTCTTTGTTTTGGATTGTTGCAATAATAATAAACATACACTTTGTATAAAGCTGTTATATTTGTCCACTCCCATGTTGATAATGAGTCTTAAAGACTTAAGCAAAATACCCCTTGAAGGTGCATTTAAAAATAATGTTCTTTTAAAAGTGCGAATAATTTGTGATTATTCAACACGTTTCAAGTTAAACTATGGAAGTCATGAGATTAATTAAAGATTTTAATCGCAGATCTAAAAAGGTCTTTTCGCTTAGACATATGGCAATGCAAATAAATCATACAACAGTTTCCCATAATGCACTTTTGCCTGAGTTATGACTCAGAAGAAGTGGTTGGACAGTACCTGTATGTTTAGTTGTTTTTTGCTGAAGCACCTTTGAAACAGATAAGGTATACGAGAGTGCTTCAAGTAGGGAACTTCGCACATTTGGCAAGCTTGACTGCGTGAGTTAGTGTCCATTGCTTTTTTTGTAATATATATGATTCTTTTTTAAAAACCCTTCCCACACTCATATCCCCTCCAAAAATAAATACATTTACATTACTTCAAACAGCCTGAAGGGAATTAATCCTTCTCTAGATTTCCTCTGATGAATTAAGAGCATTTCCCTCAGCGAGCTGCCGCGTTGATCGAAAATTGGCCTGAAGTTTGGGGAATAGCGATTTGGTCTGTTTCCTAGCTTAACTAGAGAAAACCAACACGCAAATAACACCAGGGGAGGCACTTAAGGAAAGGAGAGGAAGTGGGGGAGGCGAGAGGAAGGAGCTCTTTCAGCATCAAAGCCAGCTAAAACGTCCACACCAGGGACCCGGTCCCATGTTAAATACTGAACTAGATTATTAATTGCTGTACCAGTAGGACCTGTTAATAAGAACCCAAAATAGCAGCTGCTTCCTCTCTGTCTTCATCTCTTGTTCTATTTCCACTTTGTATGGCTCCTTACTGGAGTCTGCTGCTGTTCATGCTTTAAAATATATAATAAATAAAGGATTACAAATTATAAAAAATAAATTAAAAGGCTGAATGGAAATGGAAGACCGAACCAAATCAACTGTTGATCGTTACAGAGCAAACAGTGAAGTTCAGACCCCCATAACAGGAGCAGGGGGCCACACTGGTTAAAGTGTTTACATATGCAGGTCATCGTTCACCCATTCACACAGAGGCTGGAATCGATCCCACAACTTTCTGAAATGAAAATGACCACACCACCCCACAGCCACAGTTGCCCCTTATACAGCATCCAGCCACTAACATTCTGATATACTGTACATGTAAACATTTCCATTGCAGGTTGTCATATTGTAATGGTAATTCCCTTTTGCTTATATTTACATTACTTATATTAATATTATTTTATGTTTTCGAATAGTTTTTTTTAATAGATTTCAAATGTGTTAAATATTTACTCCTTTTTTACATCTTCACTTTACTTTTTAATAAACGTATGCACAATGATACCACGTGAGTCGTCTATTACAAATCACTCCCCTTTTGAACTTTATTCTTTTTTTACTGTCATATAGTATTTCATACCTGTTTTCATGTATTCTCTTATTTTCTTATAACTATTATGATCATATAAACGTGTGCCTCGGAAATAATTGTTTACATTAATGGTGACCAAACCGTTTGAGACCCACTGAGATAACTTAGACTAAAGGGAACTATCTAAACACTCAGAGTCCTTTAGCTCACTGAGGCTCTCAGTCTGAGAGGAGAGGACGCTCCTCCAGCTTGTTGTTGACAAAGCTCCTTATATCCGTTAGCGTAGCTCGCTAGCACCAGAAGCTAACAACAACGATCTCCGGTACCGGTGCGCTCTCTCTCTCTCTCTCTCTCTCTCTCTCTCTCTCTCTCTCTCTCTCTCTCTCTCTCTCTCTCTCTCTCTCGCACACAAAATGGCTCGTTCCACACACACACAGAGCAGAGCTTGAATGAAACACAGAGACCCAGACCCAGATTATTTTCGAATCAATAATTGTTCAAATTATGAATTTTTTTTTTCTTTGTCATAACAATTTTTCCTCCTGGTCTCTCGCCCCCCTGTCATGCCTCTGCGCCCCCCCCCCCCCCCCCCGCACTTTGAGAAACACTGGGCTAAAGGAACTCTATTATGTTTTTTTGCGGTTTTCCCTTTCCTGGAGTGTGTTACATTATATATGCTTTTGTGCATGTAAATGGTCTGCACAGGCTAAAATCCCAAAGTGTATCTCCCACACACATTCCCCTCTTGCCTGAAACGCCATTGCGTGATTGGGGGCGGGACATCTCTGAGAGGTTAACCAATCACAACTCAGAGGTGAAAAGAGGTGCTGCAGCACAGGCAGTATGAGAAAAATAAAGACCATTGTTCTTTTACTGATACTAGATTAGTGTGTGTGTGTGTGTGTGTGTGTGTGTGTGTGTGTGCGTGTGTGTGTGTGTGTGTGTTTGTGTGTTTGTGTGTGTGTGTGTGTGTGTGTGTGTGTGTGTGTGTGTGTGTGTGTGTGTGTGTGTTTGTGTGTGTGTGTGTAAAGGCTAGACATTGCCTTGTTTTTCCCTGCTGAACTGAGGGAGGCACAATTTGCTGCTGACCTGTCACTGTACACAGATAATGGATGCCCAACTGTGTGTGTGTGTGTGTGTGTGTGTGTGTGGTGTGTGTGTGTGTGTGTGTGTGTGTGTGTGTGTGTGTGTGTGTGTGTGTGTGTGTGTGTGTGTGTGTGTGTGTGTGTGTGTGTGTGTGTGTGTGTGTAGCCTGTCAGCCATGTCTCTCAGTAATAAAGAGGGGGAGAAAAAGGAAAAAAATGGAGGGCAGAGGGGGTTGATATGCCGGCCACCTGCTTCTCACTCACATTCTGACACAAAGAGCGTCGCTGCTGCGCTGCGTTAATCATCATGAACTTCCTCTGACCTCCACTCTCAGCGATAACAGCTAAAAGTTCAGTCAGAAACACACAGTAACAGACCGGAGGCACTGACGATGGTGCCACAGGGACACAGAGAGGGAGTGAATGTTATCGCTGAGAAATAAACCGTGGAAGTGTTCAAATGAGACAAATAAAGGAGGTATTGTCATTGTTGGGCATTATTTTAACACACTGTAAGTTAAGGTACGTTTATTTATATACAGTAGCACATTTCAGACGCAGAGGCAACTCAAAGTGCTTTACATGATCATTAACACATAATAGTAAGACAACAGAGAGGAACACAATAAATAAACATAATGTAACAGATTCATAAAAACCATGCATAAATGAGATACAAAATGGTTTATAAACGACATTGTAAATACGGTAGGTGCTAAAACAAGTTAAAAGGCTTCTGGGTAAGCAGCTGTAAAAAGTAGTGTGTTTAGCCTCGACTTGAAAGAACTCAACGTTGGTGAAGTAAGCCCGCCCCCGATGATCTCAGAGCTCTGGGGGGCTCGTAACAGAGCAGCATGTCGGACATAATGGGGTCCCAAACCATTTAATGCTTTATAAGTTAGCAATATATATTTTTAATCAATTACACTGAACAAAAATATAAACACAACACTTTTGTTTTTGCTCCCATTTTTCATGAGATGAACTCAAAGATCTAAAACATTTTCTATAGACACAAAATAACCATTTCTCTCAAATATTGTTCACAAATCTGAAAAAATGTGTGATAGTGAGCACTTCTCCTTTGCCGAGATAATCCATCCCACCTCACAGGTGTGGCATATCAAGATGCTGATTAGACAGCATGATTATTGCACAGGTGTGCCTTAGGCTGGCCACAATAAAAGGCCACTATGAAACGTGCATTTTTGCTTTATTGGGGGGGTCTGGGGGGGTCCGAAAACCAGGCAGTATCTGGTGTGAGGGGTAGGGGTAGGGTTAGGGTTAGGGTAATGTTGTGAATTGAGTGGCCCATGGTGGTGGTGGGGTTATGGTATGGGCAGGCGTATGTAATGGACGACGAACACAGGCCACTCGATTCACAATATTACCCTACCCCTAACCCTACCCCTACCCCTCACACCAGATACTGCCTGGTTTTCGGACCCCCCCAGACCCCCCCAATAAAGCAAAACTGCACGTTTCAGAGTGGCCTTTTATTGTGGCCAGCCTAAGGCACACCTGTGCAATAATCATGCTGTCTAATCAGCATCTTGATATGCCACACCTGTGAGGTGGGATGGATTATCTCGGCAAAGGAGAAGTGCTCACTATCACAGATTTTTTCAGATTTTTTAACAATATTTGAGAGAAATGGTTATTTTGTGTATATAGAAAATGTTTTAGATCTTTGAGTTCATCTCATGAAGAATGGGAGCAAAAACAAAAGTGTTGCGTTTATATTTTTGTTCAGTGTATGTAAGCTACTGGTAGCCAGTGCAGAGACCTGAGTACTGGGGTGATGTGTTCTACTCTTTTTCTATTGGTCAGGACTCTGGCAGCGGCGGTCTGGATTAGTTGTAGCTTTTTAACCGATTGTTTACAGAGACCTGTAAATACACTATTACAGTAATCAAGCCCGCTAAAAACAAAGGCATTAACTCGTTTTTCAAGGTCTTGTTGAGACATGAATGTCTAAGTCTGGCTATGTTTTTCAGGTATGCTGAATTAGTCATTCTGTTTGGGATTTGGGATTTGAAATTGAGGTCGGGGTCTAGAACTACGCCTATATTTCTCTCCTTTTCTGATGTATTTAGCAGTAGGGCTTCTAGTTTAGCGCTTGCTTCAGCCCGTTCCTCCCTTTTGGCACCAAAGATAATTGTCTCTGTCTTGTTTTTGTTTAATTGTCGGAAATTGTTGCTCATCCAGCTACTGATTTGTTCCATGCAGTTGGTGAGGGATTGTAGTGGTCCGTAGTCGCCAGGCTTTATTGTAATGTATAACTGAGTGTCATCCGCATAATTGTGGTACGGCATTTTGTTTACTTTTAGGATCTGGGCTAGTGGAAGCATGTATGTGTTAAATAGAATTGGACCAAGAATCGTCCCTTGGGGAACTCCACAAGTCATTGCTGTTTGTTGTTAAAAGAACCAACAGACACAAAGGAGTCCCTGTCCTGCAGATACGATTTGAACCAATTAGGTGCTTTGCCAGATAAACCAACCCAGTTTTCTAGTCTGTCCAGTAATATTTTGTGGTCCACTGTATCAAAGGCGGCACTGAGGTCCAGCAGTACCAACATAGTGATTTGCCCCTTGTCTGTTTAAAACCCTCACATGCCATCTCAGTGCCGTGATGGCATGTTTTACACTGTACCGGAGTAAAACATGCCAAATGTAAAAAAAATTGTATTTAACTGAAGATGCGATGTAAGTATAGTAAGTTAGAATATTTAAACATGCTCTATATTAACTTGCTTGCTTAAAAAAAAGAACAAAATGACAGTTGTTCACCAGGACTTTGTGATCAGAGGTGGATGTAACAATTATCACAACCTTAAACTAAACCAAATTAAATGTACAAAATAAATATTCCTCAACTATGAATTAGTTTTACTTTACAAATTAAGATGATGTAAGAATTAAATGACATTTAAATTAAATATTTTGTATTGATATTCTCCATTTTGTTGAATTAGAATGTTAGTTAATGCAGGGGCCTGCTACTTAAAAATCCCTTTTGTTACTTAAAGCATGTCCATAACCACTTTATGTATTTTTAGCTAATCTAGTTTTAGCATGAAAGACTTATTTGGGTTTGTGTTAATGTTATTTTTTTTTCTGAAAATAATCTTCTTTCATGTATCTTGTATTTTATCTCTGCTTTTCTTAAGAGAGAATGTCTCGTTTATTTCGTTAGAATTTCAAATGATAACATTACTTACTGTGTTCTTGTCTTTAACACATCTGTAGAAATATTTGGAATAAGTGCCAAATCAAACAACTTTAACTAAAACAGGCCCAAACTACAAATATACTTTTAGCGATATTTGTTTTTACACTTATTATTCAAGTTAAAGATGAGCAAAAAAAAAAGGCAAAATATAAACCCAGAAAACATTATTTGCCTGATAAGTGGTTACAATTGCTGGCATGAAGTGTGTCTTTGTAAAATACAAATACAATGCTGACCTCTTGTTATTATTCCTCATCTTATGACCCTGCAAACATGAATAAATAATATAAATAAAACAACTTGTTTCTTTCCTAAAAAAATTACATTTCCAATTATATTATTATTGGTGTGTCTTTATTATTAATCTCAAAAAGAGGGGATGATTTATGACAGATTAAATTATTAGCTCATTTCCGTATGCATCTGGGAAGATACACAATTAACGAGCAACTCAAAACACAAGGCAAAACCAAACCAACAACAATAAATCAGATCGAAGCATGGAACAACATAGTAATCAGTATAATATATAATATAATAATTCATTTTCATAAAACCTTAAATGATGTTCTAGGTAATGTCGACTGGTGGCTAATGCTTTTTTTTCATGGTGTGAAAAAGAGTGTGAGTCTCTTCTTGTTTAAGCTCAGCTGAAAGATATTCCAGTACTCAATGGCTGTAAAGGAAAAAGCTAAGTAAGCGTGCTTCAATGTGCAGGTATAACAGGCCTATCCTACGATTGGTTAATATAATTGATATCTTGAATGTATAATGCAACATGGTGCAATCCAAATGTGTGTGTGTGTGTGTGTGTGTGTGTGTGTGTGTGTGTGTGTGTGTGTGTGTGTGTGTGTGTGTGTGTGTGTGTGTGTGTGTGTGTGTGTGTGTGTGTGTGTGTGTGTGTGTGTGTGTGTGTGTGTGTGTGTGTGTGTGTGTGTGTGTGTGTGTGGACTAGCATTACTATACTTGTGGGGACCTACATCTGTTTACACAGTCACATGTGGGGACTCACCTCCCTTATGGGGACAAAATGGAGGTCCCCATGAGGGGAATCATTAATTTTAGGGTGAAGACTTGGTTAGGTTTAGGATTAGGGTAAGGGTTAGGGTTAAGGGTAAGGGTTAGGGTTAGGCATGTGTTGGTTATGGTTAAGGTTAGGATAAATCTCCAGGAAATGCATGTAAGTCAATGTAATGTCCCCTGAAGTGATGTATACATGGTATGTGTGTGTATGTGTGTGTGAGAGAGTGTGTGTGTGTGTGTGTGTGTGTGTGTGTGTGTGTGTGTGTGTGTGTGTGTGTGTGTGTGTGTGTGTGTGTGTGTGTGTGTGTGTGTGTGTGTGTGTGTGTGTGTGTGTGTGTGTGTGTGTGTATCAAAGCGCCCTGGCCAGGTGCTCCTCAAGGACTTGCATCCAATTTGTGCATAACACGAGGAGAGGAGAGTGACGTCTGTGTGTGCGTTCATCTTTGTTATGTAACTGTAAGAGACTACAGTTACCTTTTTTTTAATATCCTAACGTAATCCCATTACATGTAGTCCGTTACTCCCCATGCCCGCATCCGCATGTACACAGCACCATAAACACGGGAAAACATAGGCCGAATTCCAAACCGGCCCCTACACACTCCCACTCCGTGTAGTCCTGTAGTCACACTCACAGCTAAACAAGGCTGCCTTCTTTCAGGTGGGGGCTGTTCAGGACAAACTCTCCTCTCTCCGGCAGAATCACGGCCTGTCGTATTTTTCGTAACGCCAGTTTTAAATCAGCATATTTTGGATTAATCATTTATAAAAAATAAATAGAATAAACTCAACATGAACTTTAGTGGCATATTTGTTGTTCTTTGAAATCCTTGTTTGGTTTGGAATTGGGCCTCTCCCGACTTGATGGTTTGGAACGGCACTGAATGTGTTGGACTCTCCACGTGAACGCGCAAACCGAGTGAACAAGGTCACAGGGAGGGGGTAGGGGTCGATTTGGAATCAGGCCTAGTCTCATAGTACCAGAAAACTCTGTCCATTCTTGGACTTGAACCGGTGGGCCTCCGCTTCCCAAGCCAATCAGAGCTACTGCTGCTTTAAAACTCTTCACTGCTCCAGTTTCACCGTGCAAACTTCCTCTATCTGAATTTAGCAACGTGTGTTTTTGCGAGGCGTGCAGGTAGCGTTAGCGTTAGCCACAAATATCCCTCTGTCACAGAGATCCGCTTGTAAACACGATCAGGACGTGATCTTGTTTTTGCATTTTTCAGCTACCAAGGGGCTTAACTGGCATCGGATCCAAACAACACAACGACTCTTTAAAACCTCTTCCAGTGGCGCCGTGATTTACCCCCCTTTCATAAGCTCTCCCTTATCTCCCTTCCTCGACTCCTCCCTGTCTTCTTCTCCTCCCTTCACCAGGGGAAGCCTATTCTGTCCGCTTTAAGTTAAATCACTATTTTCAGGGACTTTGGAGACCACTGGTAACCAAGAGAGAGAAGGAGAGGGGGAAAGTATGTGTGCGTGAGAGAGAGTCCACCTTCCAAATAAGTTCCATTAATCATGGGCCAGAGTCTAATGTAACTAATATTTTACAATTAGAGGAGACAAGATGGAGCTGGGGGCCATCTATCTCCCTTACACCGCATGATCATCGATTCATAAGAGCTCAGGAGAGGGAAGAGGGAGACCGTAACACAGTCGGCCCGCATACAGCACACACTCACACACACACAGACGGTAACACACCCACATGCGTAAGCACAGATGCTCGGCGGGAAACAGAAGGATGCATGAGAACGAGGGGACAGGCTGGCCCATTAGCATTTCTTACTATATGTTCTGCTGGAAACCAGCCGCGAGCTAACACATCTCTTTTTTATTTTCCATTGATCGTTTTATTGACTGTTTTTTTTTAAATCATGTGTTAATGGTCTTTGGTAACACTTTCTATGCAACCCGTTCCTATCATCTGTGTTATAGTGTGTGTGTGTGTGTGTGTGTGTGTGTGTGTGTGTGTGTGTGTGTGTGTGTGTGTGTGTGTGTGTGTGTGTGTGTGTGTGTGTGTGTGTGTGTGTGTGTGTGTGTGGTTTTAAGCACATGTAATTACTCACCGCTTTATAACAATAACTCATTATAAAGCGGTTTATAATGACTAGTAAAGTCGGTCGGTAAAAATGATGACGTATTATGCTTCATAATTGTTGCTCATTTTCTTCAGTATTTGAGTGTATTATAATACCCATAGTTGTAACACATTTTATATTTTTATATATTTACAATGCATGTTTTTCCTTTGCATTATAGTGTGACATTTAGTTGTATTTAATGTACAAATATGATGTGTTTTTCTTGCATGTATTTAACTATAGCAAACAATGACCACTAATGTTTATATAAAAACATATATATATTATAATGATTTAAAACTACAAATTATGAAGTATTTCCATACTCAAGGCCTTTTGAGTCATGACATGCTACTATGATCATTGTTATAAAGCACTGTACATATGTGTGTATTTATACAGTGATGAAAGACGATTGTAATGCGGGTCAGTGTGTGTATTGCATCGTCGTCAGAGGAGGTGTTAAGAGAAGTCAGAAAGAAATATATTCGAGTAACTCATTCTCAGAACGAGACATTTCCACACTGCTAAAAACATGTTCATCAAAGGACAGTTGTATCAACATGGAGATACGTCGTCCACTCTCACTTTGAAAGAGCCGCTTGAACATGTGTGTCAGCACTGCTATGCATCTTAAGCCACATGTGGCAGCGCATATTCCCTTTTTATAAAACAAGTCTTTTCACTTTAGTTTCGGACTGAACGTAATGCAGTGGCGAGCAGTCCTTTGTTTGCACTGTGGGAAGTTCCATGTTCGCACGGAGCCTTTGCTACAGCACTCGGAGGCTATCTAGAGGAGGGGGGAAGGAACACAGGTCAACCGAACTACACTTTTAAACAATTCATAATATTAATAAAAGAACAGGCCTTTTGGAAGTGATACAATGTCACACAGTTTTGCCCTTTTTTGTAACTTTTGTTATATTTACAATATAAATAGATTTATATTCCTACAGTAATCGAAAACATAGATACAAGAAGAAGGTGAGAAGTCCTGTCAGGTGGTGCCGTATCAAAGAACTGCATAAAACAAAACTCGACTACCTACACGTTAATCGAAAATGTGTATGTTTTCTAAGCTCCAAGTAAAACACAGAAGGTGGCAGACAATCGCTACTGAGCGGGGAGGCTGTGGCTCAGTGGATAGTGTGCTGGACTTGGAATCAGGGGGTAGCAAGTCCGAGTCCCACTGCAGTCAGCATGTCGGTGTGTCCCTGAGACACTTCACCCCAAATTGCTCCTGTGGGCATTGTCCACAGTACTGAATGTATGTAAGTCGCTTTGGATAAAAGCATCTAAGTGACATGTAATGTAATGTAACTAGTGTAAAACTAAAATGTGTGAATGAATATAATTCCCCCCAAAAACGGCAATAAGTCCACAGAACTATTTAGAGGTTACCTCATTCAAGAATGTCCCGCATAAACAACAACATCCTGGCTGGATCAGTAAAGGAACAGAACCTGTTTTAAGACGTCAGACACAAAGAGGGAGGAACGACCTGCACAAAAGCATGAAACATCGTTTATATCATTTCTGCTAAAACACCTAAGCGACACCTTCATGCCATAAATGTCGACCAGGCTCCAAAAATTAAGTTTTCATTTTTGTTTTGATCGAATCAGTTTAGGATCAATTAAGTTATTATTCAACTGACTGATTATTATGTCACTAAATTGCCCTTTGCCACAAAAACATTTTGACGTTTATTTTATTGTTATTTTATTGGCATAAAATGAAAGACATTAAATAAAAAGGTTGCAAGAAAAAAAAAAAGAAACAATTCCAGAGAATGCATTCAACGACATTCACTGATTCTCTTTACAACGGAACGTGCACCTCGGTGGCAGCAGCGTCACCTCCGCACCACAGCCTGGCCTGCAGCGCCCTCTGGTGGCGGACACATAGCACTGCACCAGGCCCCAAGCACTCCAAAGTAAAGGAGGAGGGAAATTAGAGGCAGCTGAACAAATGAGAGAAAGACGGGTTCATGTGCAGGTCACCATCTGCCCGGTGACCAACCCAGCGTTGGCAAACCTCTGCAGAGCGTCACCTCACACACATCTCACACACATCTCACACACATCGCACACACACCATCCACACGTTCAGACGCCCGGTGCACACAGACAATTATACAAAGGTGGCGGCATGCATGCACACACATGTTACACACACGGCTGCACAGCATGCTGTGGAGGATGTGAGGGGAAACGGATACTAAGGGGAGGAGGGGGGTAGAGAGTGGCAAAGACAGAGCAAATGACGAGAGAGGAAGTTAAATGAAGGGCAAAGAGCGGTGTTCATCACACTGTGAAAGAGGGCGCTTCAAATGGTGGAATTGCTCTGAAGAACACACACACACACACACACACACACACACACACACACACACACACACACACACACACACACACACACACACACACACACACACACACACACACACACACACACACACAGACAGACAGACAGACAGACAGACAGACAGACAGACAGACAGACACAGGAACGACAGGCCGGATGGAATGGAAGATGACCTAATGGGTTCTTTAATCAGACACATGTGCACCGTTACATAGAGACACACACCTACTAACATGTATAGGAATGACACACACACACACACACACACACACACACACACACACACACACACACACACACACACACACACACACACACACACACACACACACACACACACACACACACACACACACACTGATTGTTACTGCTCTCATATCTCATAGCTACTGAAACATCCTTGTGTGTGTGTGTGTGTGTGTGTGTGTGTGTGTGTGTGTGTGTGTGTGTGTGTGTGTGTGTGTGTGTGTGTGTGTGTGTGTGGATATACAGTAAACCAGTCAAACAGTTACTTTCCCCGGATGTGAGTTTTATTGGGACCAGATTTCATGGCATGAGCCCCCCCCCTCCCCCCCCACATCTGGTGCGGTGCAGCTGATCCGTTTAAAAATTAGTAAGGCGCTGACCTGGGCAGCCTCCCTGCGGCATGGGGGGGGGGGGGGGGGGGTGGCTTGGTTCACACAGATGCAGATTCCATTGGTGCGGCGCAGACATATTTCTTTCGTGGGGAGTTTATGAAATATATTTTATAAACATAAGAAGTAAAAAATATGCAATAAAGATCAAATAAGACATTAACGAAATGAAAGCAATATGCTGAGTAGAGGTTACATACTAAGAAGGCATGTTAAACAGTCTGACGGCCACATGCAGTCATTACTTTACTTATCCATGTCATCGTTTGTTTCTTTATGTTTCTTGTATGCATACTTTATTTTAATTGTGCTCATGTTCTTATTGTATTTTCCTGCTATTCTTAATGACTGTTTCTTGCTACCCTAACCCTGATTTACCCAATTCAGAGCAATCTCTTGTAGGCGTACTCCCACATGACACGACATCAGCTTCTGATCTGATTCACACACAAAGGAACACACGCAACTTCACCTTAAAGGGATACATGTACTGTAATGACTTGATAGCATACTTGAAATGTCTGATTATAACCCTGAACAAGTCTCGAGCGACCATTTAGTTGTAATTAAAAGGTTTGAGAATAGTAGAGTAGTTTTGAATGTATTGTTTCGATGTGTCACACATGTGTGAAAACATGTAAAGATGTGTATTTTTGGAGCGGCAGCAGCCATAAAAGATGGGTGCCTGTCTGACAGAATGCGTTCAAACGATGGGGTAAATATGCACTGTATCTACAGTACTGCATATATGAAGTTAAAAATACTAACCAATGGAACGTGACAGTTTTTAGTAACAACAGAATATTGAATTCTGGTCACAGAACGGATAGTCTTGAGTATTTCTCAGCACATTCCCAGTGTGTGCAGACAGGGCTCCGGTGTGATGTGAGCGAGGCCTCACTGTGGTGCTTCCCAGGTACTACACGTGTTCTGCATCAGGACATTTGTTTTCTTCCTTTTTGTTACTAATACAAACATCATTTGACCGAGGAAATATTCTGGATGCAGTATTGTGTTATAGTTATATTACTATGTTGCCAGTACTTGTTCCTCCACTGTACATTACATTGTCGCTGTGTACTTGCATAGAATGGTTCGACCAATGATACTCTACCAATGCTATTCATTCCGTCTCCTTTAGGATACGTTAATGTTTGTGAATCATTCCAACATTTAAGTGGTGAGCTATTTATTCATTTGTTTTGCATATTTAATCAACTTAAAGGTGGGGTAGGTAAGTTTGAGAAACCGGCTTGAGATCGGTAGAATTTGAAAATACACAACCGGAGAAAACCTGCCACTTCCTTACAGAGCCCCTCCTCCAACACACACGAACGCGCACATGACCAATGAGGGCACGAGATAAGTGTGTGCCCCGATGGAAGGCTGACAGGCAGGTAGGCCAGGTTGTACTTTTTACAGTATTACGGCTTCTACAGATGAACATTTTTTAATGTATTTTTTGTCAAAGCACTTCAGATATTCATTGCTATCGGGATGTTATGAGCATTCCATGGAATATAACAAAAAGTGTATCTCGAGCCGGTTTCTGAAACTTACCACCTTTAAAGTCAGTTGCAGCAAATACACGCAGTAAAGAATCTGGTGTCTCTTGTCATATAGTAACTAAATTAACTTAGCACAAGGATTAACACAACGTTACGGTAATATATTTCTTAATATGAAAAAATATGTATACAAAAAGGAAATACATTTTCTTTATACTTTATATATTTCTAACTGGCTTAGGTTCAAGGTTCTTTATTGTGTCATACGAACATAGCTACAGTGTAGTTATGCCGATGAAATTCTTAGGTCACAGGCGAGTGTTCCCCGGGCAACATAAGGGACCCCACCCTTGCTATATGTGCAACAACATACTGTAGATCTGCTATTGGCTGCTGGATAAGCATTGGATCATATATCTGATTTCCTGTGTTGATACAGCTGTTTTTAGTAGAATAATAGTGTCTTTTATTCAAACGATATATTCAAAAAGAAAGGGGGGTTGGTCGTCTCTAAGTGGGATGGTCCAAAGGAAAACATTGGGAATAATAATACGCACTGCAGGTCTCTGATCTGAAAGCATTTACTGCATTTTAATTCCTAAAACTCTCCCTATTTGCATGGGATGCCTTCATAAGCACGATCGTATGTTTCTCATCAGAGAACAACGCGTGCTGACAGATAATAACGAGATAATAATAATAACAACGTGAGAGTGACGGACTACTCTCCAAAAAGCCACTTCTGATCACACAAAGAAGAAATGAAAAACATGAGACAGGCGGTCGCTCTGTGAGAATCCATTTTTTTTTTTTTTTAGTTTGAATACATTTTATTTTTACTATAAGTACAGTTCAGTAGTTACAAAACAAAGCATCTGCCATGAGGGTACAGTGAAACATAAAGAGTGTTCAGCTCACAAGACAGGTTTTGTACATAATATGTGGAGTGGAATGCTCATTATAGCTGGTTCAGAGAAGGAGAGAGCCCACGTGAGACCCCCGCCATTAATCTCATCTTTACACCCCCGGAAAACAGAGATAGGGGTCAGAGGTCAAAGCCGCTGGTCGGTGCTTCCAGCAGGACTCGTCTGATTGGTTCACTCAGACCCCACTTCCTGGATTCCTCCCTTCTAACACCCTGTAATATTTCCCATTACTTCTCGTATGTCTCACTCATATTATTTTAGTTTTTAAATCCCCTCTTCTCCTGGCATATTGGAATTGAAAGAATGGTTAATTGTAGTCTACATAAATCAAATTAAAATGGAAAAAACAACAAAAACAGGCTGTACTGCAGCACAATGTCCTCAGAGTTGGAATATGAGCACTGGGAAACACGCGGGGTTAAAGCAGTGGCGCTGCAGGTGAAATGGGACTTTGCGTACAAAAGAAAGGGGGTAACAAGTTGTCAAAGCCACATACAGTATAGAGGTTGCTCAAACTAAAATCATAAAGTATTATATTTGGACTGTACATACCGCATTAGAATTTTTCTCTGGGTTCACAAAAAATGACGTAGAAACATTTCACAATGCCAAGGGACACACAAACACACACCTTCAGTTTAGTTAGTTAGCTAGTTTTGTACTGTATAGGTTGGATTTATAATACTATCACAGTGCAACATACTTCTGAGAACCGAAACAAATGAAAGAAATGAGAAAGGATTAAGTCCCTCTATGCATATTATGATTGTGTATATATGGGGTTGGGGGGGGGGCAAATATGTTTTGCAGCACAGGAGACGATTGTCATCTTTTTTTTCTTCTTTTGATCAGTAAATGGAGAAGGCATCAATGTACAGTACATATCAAAACAAATCAAAATGAAATCAACCTACGTCCTACGGTCTAGCACAGCTACAGAGCTTTGTCGAAGCAATAACAGATGACTTGTATCTAAGGCTATACACAATATGTCTTTTTTTCCAGTTTTTTTTTGTTCTTTTTCGTAGTCTCATCTTAAAGTAAATACATCAAACCATTTCAGTAGTCAGTAACACTGTGCAACAATGATCGGTGGCAGTGTTTTAGAAACACCTGCAACACTAGAGTCCTTGAGGTTGACATGAGAGATGAAGAGAAGGGGCCGGAGGGCGATAAAGAAAGTGTTCCCCGTTTTTTTTTTTCATAAGATCTATTTTTTTTAAATGTATTTCTTCTCAGTCAAACTCTAGAAGAACGCCTACCTTTCCAGGACATGGTAAACTACTGTCTTTGCTTTATCCTTGTCACAAATGCTTTAAAACCTTTGTTTTTTTTTAACTACTGTATATCTCTCTATGTACATTAAGCGTCTAGGGGCGCTGTGATACAGAAAAAAGACAAAAAAGGGAGGCATATAGCAGAGAGAAGGCCTGTACTGGCCTGGGTATGGAGGTGTGTGTGGGGGAGGGGGGGGGGGTATAGTATCATAAGTACATTTAGGGCAGTTTCATATTCTGTCTCCTTCACAATCATCATTAGCACCACCATCATCAAGAGTCGACGTCTTGCATCGTAGATTGTCACATGGTGCCCCGTCCGTCGATGACCATCATCAATGATGGTCATTGGACGTTAATGGTCACTCAATGCCAGCTGATAGGAGAGCAAGAAGGGGGCTGGTCTGACAGGAAGTGTGCTCAGTCTCCGTCAGCAGCCCGGTAAAGTTTCTATGTTACAGTAGAATACATTCCAGGTATAATACAACGGTGGTCCGTGGACTCGAGAAATCTTCTTCATTCGACAGGAGTCTTTGAAAGCATTTGATCAAGCACTACACTTTAGTCATAATTTGGAGGAACAAAAACGTCTCTAGCTCAAGGAATGTATAAGAGATTGCGGTGCCAGTTACAGGAAGTGCTAATCAGACAGGTAGTTTCATCAAAAGAAAGAAAAACAAACATTGTATAAGAGAGAAAGACAACAAAGACAAGGGGCGTTCAGACCACAGGAGACACAACAGGGAATGTGCCGTCACTTGGTTTAGTGTCCGAGCGTCTCAATAATCCGTCCCCAAAGGAAAACGGTTCCTTCATATAGTTCTCGCCTTCTCTTGACTCTGACGGTAGTATGTGGTTTTTTTTTTCATCTTAAATAAAGTCTTTGTTATAGTGTACTCCTTAATTTATCCTTCATTCTCCTCACCACCATCGCCTTCATCATCATCCTCCTCCTCCTCATCATCAGCCTGCCTTGCTCCGGTGTGGGGCCGTTAGTCTTTGTTTACAGCGTGGGCGTCCAGCCCCTCGGGGTCGCCTAGGTTATGGTTGTTAGGGTGGTTAAGGTCGTTGTTAAGATGGTTGGGGTCGTGGGTCAGCGCGGGGTCGTGGGTCATTGGCTGGTCCTCCTCTCCTACCCAGAGATGCACTACAGCCAATAAGAGAACAAGAGGGAGATTAGCACCACGGACCCAACACACCGACCCCCCCAAAACACACACACACACCTTCAGCAATGCATCATATGGTCAGTAGGGCCGATGGATGGGTATGATGAAGATTTGCACCATGGGTAATTGCTGATTTTGTCAAAATGTATTACATTTTAAAGACTTTAAAGGGTCGTTTCAACAAAATTACAAAGAAATAAAAAGTATTACATGCATATCTAGTCATAACAACCGGTTTAGTCAGGTTCTTAGTCCACACACAAATACAATGGAGGTGAATACATGCTGGATAATCCATTGACTGACTGCACTGCACACGTAACATGTAACACTGGCAACAGTTTTCATTGGGACCGTTGTTTAGTTAAGTAGTGTTCCCAGTTAGAACTAGTCCGTGGACTAACCCTAATTACAGGGAGAGAAAAAAACATGTAAATTCACCTCCATTGTATTGGCTTATTGACTTTCAACACAACCATTGTTTTCGTGTCACACAGAACGATTTCTAATGGTAGTATGTTTCGTGCCTGCACCAAATAATAACAAATTAGAAGGAAAAAAATATGACAAAAAATACAGATTTCAGTATTCTGAGGCTCTGAGCTCCATTTCTTTTCCCCACAGACGGCAACACAACTCAGACATTATACAATTTAAAATAAAAGGGTTAGGGTAAGATATTGAGTAAGAACATGTTTTTATGAACCGCACAGCTTCCGGTCTTCCAAGACCCGACCGGACAAAAAGACGTGCTGCAGGCACGAAACATACTACCAATAGAAATACATTACTTTTAAAATCGTTTTGTGTGTCACGAAAAAAATGCAAGAATGGTGTTGGTGAACACGAATCAATAGATTCAATTAATTTCGTGACAAGAACACAACATGCCGTGAGACTGGGTTGTGACTTTAGTTACCGAAGAAGGGTATCTCCAATCCTGGACAAATGAAACCAAAAGCATCAGCATGGAAGATATAAGCCAAACAGTGTTCACTTTTGAGTGAACCGACCCTTTAAAATGTCTAAATCTAATTCAGATGATGCATTGTATTAGTTGTGATTAACAATTTAAAACACCAGGACCAGCAACAGAAAAACCTCCAGCTCAGAGTGCCACGTTTAAATCATCGGATCCGTTATGCCGTATATACTGATGATACCTGTTTGTATGTTAACAATAAAACAGGAACACTTCAAAATGAAATACATTCAGGTACAACAATCAGTATGGCCATCGTAATGCAGATCTATAGAACTGGATCGCATTGTAGTGTGTTCCTGTTATTATCTTACCTACGAACTATTAGAAAGGTTCAAGGCTGCTCCTTCAAAAAGCAAGCTCAGCAGATCTTCTCCTGCACACATCTACCATCAGTCCTTTCTAATTGTGTTTCTGCATCTTCTGTACACAGCAGCGCACATTGCTATTGCGATGGTGTGCTCAGTGAAATAATCATTTCTAAAATGATACGAGACACTAACACATTACGGTTACGACAACTGGAGTACTTTCCTACTTGTTACAATCAAGTTGCTTGGCCCAATAAGTGTGACAGGAAGTGTGACAGTGGGTGAGAACGAAGTGAGTAAATCTAATAAAAAAAGTTTTTAAGACTCGGTGAGACAGTAAGAAATGCATAACTGTAATTAGGTCCCACCGCGGCGGCCACTAAATAATACAACTGGCCCCCACCCCCCATGTCTTTCTCTACACTTTCATTCCCTCAGCAACTTCTTTCGAAAATTATTTTTGCAATAAAACACCAGCGAACACATTTGCATGTCATGTTCTTTTAAAGTGGCGTTATGAATCTGACAAAACCAAATTAAAACACAGGTTTATTTGCGCGAGGACGGAAATGGATATTAAGATGAAAGGAAGTGGCGCCGTAGCAGAGGGAAAATAAAGAGCGATAACATGATAAAACATCTCTTAGATTCAGCGCCGGGTAATAACTCTCAGGCTGTCGGTGCGTGGAGGGAACAACCCCAACATCGCTGCAACCATTCACTCTGTGTGTCTCATATGGTTTCTGCTTTGAATGCTCCGCTTCAGATACTTCCAATTACACTTAAGGATAATTACAAATGGCTGTATTTATTCAAATGTTACTGGTAGAGATTTTGATTAAACTTAAGTTCGTGTCGTATTCCTAATGCACGTGTATAGTAACCTAGATCATACCAAGCGCCATTAACATAACTAGCTGTGAAAGTACAGTATGTACATGGAGGTTTGTTTCTTTTATATCCGAGTAGCACACGTTAGAATTCCTAAGGATATGTTTTCATTACCAACTTTCACCACAAGATGGCAGGCTAAGGCAGTACATAAGACGTCGATGCCACAGCTAAGCATACCTCTGCATATACTCAGACATGTATTTCTCTATCGAGGGAGATGCACTTTTAAAATGTCATAATTCAAATAAAAAATAGGCCTGAACTCTCTAACTGTAAAACTTGAGAGCAGCAAGCCACTATTAGACCTCACTTATGTATTCTTGTCCCTAACATCTAACAGGACATTACATCTAAACGCCACAATACCAAATTAACCCAAAATAAAGTTTTCTTGTTTTGAAGCTTCAAAAGTATCTCTCTCTCCCCAAGGGCACTTCCTGCCTTTGACTTCCCTGTAAGGAAACGTCCCGTAACGAGCTCCGGATTAGGCCCCATATTTGATTTTCACTGTTCATTAACTAAGCCACCTGGAATGTTATTTTTTAAGCACGGTGCTCCTTCTCCCCAAACAACTGCCACTGCGAAGGGGGAGACATTTCCTGGCCAACTTTATAGATTTAGCATAACTTCCCCTCGCAGTTTTTAATTTCCCATTCGGGCAGGCGGCAGATGCACCTCGCAGACACAGCAAACCTGCCTGGCATTCATTCATCACATGAATGCGAGTCTTATCTGTGTTCACTTCAAATATGCTAAGCGTGCTACATGCGCGTACGAAATGGCAGTTTGATATTGACACAAACATATACCTCAATTTGAATGATCTAACTATGATTTTCTCATATTAAAGCCAACATTACATCTCAAGTGCATGCCCATAATGTGACAGAGTACGTTTGCCCTCTTGTGGTAGGTTGCGAGATAGCTGTTTGAGACGGGTGCTTATTGGAGAGGGTCGGACCTGGGAACATATGGTGTGAGGACGCACAGCTCCAGGATCCATCCACTGTTAATACATGTGTCATGCTTAACAGAATGGATGAATGGGTAGGAGGGTGGAACAATGGCATACCACTGCACTCGGAGCATGTGTTTGGACCGCCGTGGGATACTGGTGGACTATGTGTGTGTGTGTGTGTGTGTGTGTGTGTGTGTGTGTGTGTGTGTGTGTGTGTGTGTGTGTGTGTTGTGTGTGTGTGTGTGTGTGTGTGTGTATTCTGCAGTGAAATACTCTGATTCATGAGACTAATGGTGTTGAAAGGCATTTTTGGGATATTATAGCGAATGCCTTTTTAGCTAACCCTAACCCCTAACTCGTGCTTCTGTCTATTTATAATCTGTGCCAATACGATTATGTTTTAAGTGTCTCTGTTATCATGATGACACAAAAGTGACTGGCCTGATTTATTCATGGTCCTAGAAACACCCTGATAATTGTTGGAGCAGATCCGAACCACGGTGCCCATACACACTTTATTTTTCACTTATGGAGGCGGCCTTGATCGCACTCCGAGTGCCCTTTCTAGTTATTTCAATTTTTGATGAGCACGAGGGTATAGCTAATATAGATTTGTGAAGGTCGATAGGTATTTTAAAGTGGAGCTACCCTGCGCTGACGTGTTGGGTTCAACTTCAGTTCAGGCTGTTGAAATGGCTTTATAGGGTGTTGGAAATGGTCAGCTCACACACATAACCTGCTCTTATTTCTCCAGTTTAAGAGAAGTACGGACTGTGGACTGGCACTTCAGAAAGGTACCAGTTTTCCCCTTAGGCACTGTCAAAGTATCCTTAAGCAGGACACAGACCCCCCACTGGTGCTGTAGAATAACCCACTGCTCCTAATACTACAATGACGAGGACAGAGGATTTCACTGGAATCCTCCATTTCCGTTGTCCGATATCTATCAACTGTAACTTGATACCGCGCTGTACTTCTCTCTAGTGTAAAAAGACGCGAGCCCCCAGGCGTCACGGGCCGCCTGGTAGCCGTGCATCGTGTCGTCCTCTCTACATATGGACTTCAGCAGTGAGTGTGCAGATCTGTGTGAACCCTGAGTGAGCCGCTGAAGGTGGCTGGGGCTCCTTTGTTCCCTCTCCCAGGCATCCGGGCCCTCCACTAGCAGAAAGTGTTGTTCTTGGCACGGCCCCGTCTCATTGTACAGCCCAGTATTTATAAATATGTAAATATGAGCGGCACCAGGCATAACACGGCCCGCTTGTATACACCGAGGAGGAGCGGCGAAGAAGAAGGAAGTGAGCACCACCTCCCTCCTTCCCCCCTTCTCCAATTTTTTTATTTTTAGATGGTTTTAATGAATACAGGATGTTTATAGTTACCATTCCCTGTGATTCGCACAAAAGACTAGAAAAATCCACATCCACCCCTCCCCTGCACCCACTCTCTCAAAGCACTACGAAAGAAGAAGAAAGGGTGAGAGTTAAAACAAATAAAAGCACATTTGTGTTGGAACGCAGCGGGATTGTTGTGCTCTCTGTCTGCGTTCCGCTCAGATCCCTTAAACAAACATAGTGTGGTGTTAAGGTGCAACAAAGAGTGACGAAGAAGTGCAGGTGGAGAGTGAGCGGGAGAAGAGACGAGACGTGGCAAGGTTCCTCGCGCAGCCACTTCAAGGCAGCGCAAACTTCTGTTTTTTAAAGTCGCGAAAATAATACAAAAGCCGAATCAATATGTGCGAGGAGGCGGGTAAAGAAGGTTACCTGTTTCCTGTTGTCTGTGATAATGGGTTTTTTTCTCGCGTCTGTCTTTTTATAAACTCGGTTTTTGTTTTCCTGCAAACTCTCGGGGTCGAGAGCGACGTGATGACAGGATGGAAGGATTCAGAGGACATGTACAAGAGAGTGATTGCAGTCGGGGACACACACACACAATGAAGTGAATGTTAGTGGCCTCTTTTCTATCTTTCGCTCTCTGTCTCCAAAAGTATTTCTGAGGCTAAGAGATTGCCGGCTTGATAATACCTCCGCTGAGCAATTTAAGCCCAAACACTCTGATGCTACAATCTGTCTTCTCTGCCTGATAGCGCTTTTCTCCCCTCTCCTCTCCAAATTACTTTCTTTCATATCTAATTATATTTGCTAATGATCTTATAAGAGAATAATGGAATGTGCTTGATCTATTACCTTTTTTTTTCAATACATAAATACAATGCGGGGGAAATGACTATTGGAGACAGGAGGAAATGTTTTTTTTAATGTTTTTGATGAGAGGGAAAATGAAGCTGGGAGCTGCAGGGTCATTAATGGGCGATGAACACAGAGGTCATCTCTCACATTCTCTTTGACATTTCTCTCGTCTGACGTGCTGAAACAATCACAACCTCATCCGCACGCTTCAATCTGCCCCTTCGCTTCGCTGTTCCCCCGCTAATCTTCCAGATATCCACCTCCAGTCTCTTTGATCTTTTAATGGAAACATCGAACTTTGCTAGCTGCCAGATACAGCCTCGCCTGTTTATGTTCTGCCTCTTTTGCATTTGGCCCTAAGATTCTAAGTTGAATCCTGACAGGGGGATACGATCAAGGAAGTATTACAGGATGTTGATTTAGGAGATATACCATCAAAAAGACGGACACTATATTAGATCACCTTCATGTTTTAGTGGCCTTGGTTGAAAAGGGCACCTCTTCTATTTGATGAATTCTAGAACCTGTTGTAGACTGTCTTCTCGGGGCGCTTTATTTCTATAAGAAAACAACAACCCAGATGATGACATGACAGAAAGCATGAGAGCGCAAACCGGATGAGGCTTCTTACTGTATTAGCTGCCTCGGAATAACCATCCAGCGCTACTTGCTGACTCTCGATATTCCTGAGAAAACTTCTAAACTCACCGTCGTCAGTTTCTAAAATGAAGACACACACAGTGATTGCATGGCTTAATTCTACCCACAAATGGGTTGAACTATTTTAGGAATATAACAAAAAAACATTCCAAATGAGTTGCCATGTTGGTTTAGGGTTAGGGTTAGGGTTAGGGTTAGGGTCAGCCCAAGGGTAACATAGTTTGACCAATCCAGGGCCTAGCACCTTCAGGCTAATAATCGAGTTACCCTCCACACGGTTTGATTCTTGGTCTTTGTGATCTTGATCGCTGCATTGTGTGGTCTTGTCCATTAGCGTGTTAGCTTGTATGTTAGCATCTGAAAGTTGTGTCTAGGGTTTTGAGAAGGGACCGAGCTTAAACGGCCACGCTGCCAATATCTGCCAGTGTCCCTCCGTGACTTTCTCTGTTTCAGCACAGATTGCCGCACAAGAAAAATAGTACTTCTAATGATCACCCCCCTTTTCAAACGATGGCCTTACACTCGCAAAACCCATTGGCCTTTTAACTGAATAACTCTTCTCCCTCTCTGTTGCCAAACCCCTGTCCCATCCTGTCCCTCCCTCACTCCCTGCCTCTTAAGCCTCTTCTCCATCATCCATTCGTCCCTTCTTTCTCTTCTCCCCTGTTCTATGTGTGTCCCTCCACAGGCCGTAGGACAAGCCAGGCCATGACAGGCACTCTAAACCCCCTGCATTAATGGAAGGAAATGGCATTCGATCCCTGTTTGATCTCCTAATCATTTCTGCTGAAATGATAATTAGTGCCCTTCCAATCCTCCCACTGAGGAGGAGAAAGGCTTGGGTTGAGGGGGGGTGGTGGGAGGTGGGTAAATACATAAATAGAAAAACAATCCTCTTGCTTTTTAGACCCCGCATGACATCTTTGTCACCAAGCCGGGCATGTTCATAACCAACAAGTGCTTTCCTTGCCATGCACATGTCCCATCCTTTTCCACACAGAGAAGGACACACACACACGCACGCACGCACTCACGCACGCACGCACGCACGCACGCACGCACGCACGCACGCACGCACGCACACACACACACACACACACACACACACACACACACACACACACACACACACACACACACACACACACACACACACACACACACACACACACACACACACACACACACACACACACACACACACACACACACACACACACACACACACACACACACTGCCTGGCGACGGCTGTCTGTGATTCTTTTCAGCTGACATAATCCTGATTGATTCGTTCAGCAGATACAAACTGGGTCCACTTCTGCCCTTTTACTGGGGGGGGGGCTGGAACATAATACAGCCTTTTATTCGGCAACAATGTCACATAATGGCGTTGGAATGTGCAGGGGAAAAAAGGCCATGTCTTAAATGCTTGTGACACACTGTGCTTTGAAAAAGGCTGCAGTCTAATGTAAAAGAGAGAAAGAGGGAAAGAAATCATTAAAGTGCCAGATTACCCATGTGCCCCGGTTCTATCACAGGTATTTTGGAGAACTTTTTCTTCATCTTTCCTTATGTGTTGTCTCTTTATAACTCTGTGGTGTCTTCATGCTCTCACTAGGAAATCAAGGATGTAAGCTCGAGAGTTCCAATGTTGTTCATACTTCTCTGAAAAATATGCTTTTGTTCAGGGAATAGTTGAGGTCATCTCATCCACACAAAAATATGCTTTGTTAACATGAACTCTAACATCCCCCTTATTCGCTGAGATATGGACGAAAGCTAGAGACCAGGACACTGGATGTTTGTGTCGGTGCCTTCAGCTGTAATGTGTGTGTGAATGTCCTCCAATCTGCCTTAACAGCAAAGATAGCTCCAGCTTCCTTTCAAATCTCACTTTACAGACTTTCTTTATGGGATTCGATTCAATCTGCAATACAGGACCTCTTTGTGTGTTCGCTGAGATTCGTCTCTGTGGTGTATACTAACTGAACAGCTGTGTTTAAAGAAATACCAACAATTATCTTCTATTGTTACTATTATAACTAAGAACAGCAGGATTATACATTGGCTAGTAAGTACATATGTAGTATAGAAGTCCTCGCAAACTTCTTGTCGATTTTGAAGTAAAAACCATGAAATGTCTAATATTTAATCAAACAATAAACCTTTTTCTTCTAAGTTCTGGACACCTTTTACATCGTTTTAACCTGAATTTAAATATGTAAAACAGCAGGATTATACATGGGGTACTAAATCACTAAGTGGTAACAATGTCTAGACCTTCTTGTCCTAACACAAACTCTTTAAGTATTTCCTTTATCTGCCTTTGTGAACTTGTCGACTGATAGGGCTAGGGTTTGGTTTTTACTTTAAAACCCTAACATATCTATGATTTAATCGAACAATAAGGCTTTTAGTTATTGACAAGTTTAAGAAAGTTCTTACCCAAATATGATTTTGTGAAGCATCAGGATTAAACATTGGGCCGCAAACCAATATAATATCAGGACCTTCTTCTCTTAACATAAGCACACACTTATTAAGTCTTTCCCAAACTTCTCGTTGGTTTTGTCGTGCATCGCCAGTAAACTACAACACACAAGAGAGACGACGGCCTTCCTGCGAGTCACTTGTATTCATTTTAGGCGCTAATCTGCGAGCCACGGCCCTCCCAGAAGCATGTGGTGTTATCCGCACCAGCACCGTGCTGGTGACATATCTGGTTACTAATTCAGTGTGGCATGAAGCCAGATGGGACATGGGAAGGAAGAAGGAGTCTGTTAATCGGCCATTGAAATGTATCCCCAAACCCGTTTACTGGGACAGAAGAAGAAGAAGCAGAAGAAGAAGAAGAAGAGGAAGAAGAAGAAGAAGAAGAAGAAGAAGACAAAGGAGTGTGATGAATGTGATATGGAGGATGTATGTACAGCAGACACAGGAGGACGAGACGGAAGCAAATAGGGCGATATTATATAGGGCAATGTGCATATATAGGGCAGCGGTAAGTGTGTTGCCCTCCTAAAGTGTATGATAGCCACTCATAAAGGTAGGCAGTGATCATAAATCCCAACCTGAAATAATGAAGCCAACATATAAGGCCTTTCATTAAAAGGGGAGACTGGGGAGTCTTCCTAAAAGCTCACCAGTCAGTGGAAGGTCAACTGTTTGTAGCCTTAGTGAAACGTCCAGGAAACAACACAGAGGTGAACATGAACCAAGTCTTTATAGAGGGGCGTTTTGAAGATAGACAGGAGTAGCCTCAGCTATCATTTATAATAACAGAGAACCTGTTTCCCAGCTTTCTCGCGGTGAATAAATAATGTATAATAATATATTAAAACATATTTTCTGAACAAGTCACTGAGTGTTCTTATTCTAGTTCAGTGTGTGTGCTCGCTGAATTCCCAGGTTAGCTGTCGATCAAATGAGTGTACTTAATTACATTTACTGCAATGGCTTTGCACCCCAAACGTGTCAACATCTAGTTGAGGGATTTTATTCGACTTTATTTCATTATCGCACTGGGCTTATGTGGTAAATACAGTGTTGTTTAATCGCCTCAGATGAAGTGGTACCCGGGGACAGGTGTTTACGTCACTTTGAGGACTTTCATTCCACATTACGGGGGACTGAATATAGGTTTTGGATAATGTTGACCCCTTCGCAGTGCAACATCACTTCATTCCTCAAACCCAACCAAATTCATTTGAAAATAAATAAATAATAGTCAGTGCTCCTAAAAGTACAGAAATAGTGAATCCCACAACATTTTTTGTGAAGAACGGCTTCGTCTCGCAGATAACCGAATAAGTACATCTTGTAATATTATATAATTCAAATATTTGTTACTTTGGGATGATTTTGAATGAATTGGAATACAATCAAAATAAATAAATGGGTAGTTCTAGAGCAGTGCTTCTCAAAGTGTGGTCCGTGAGCGCCCCCTAGTGGTCCGCGAGTATATTGGTAACATTTCACATTTGAAATAAATAAATAAATGTAAGTTTTCTGCACTCTCGCGGGAATATCTCCGCAACGGAGCGAGGTTAAGTTTCACTTTTGATTGTATGATATAGCCCAGCGCATCACCTTCATCACACATGTTGCCACTTGTTTGTACCATTTTCAGGAGATTTGTAATCTGTTCTAGAAAAACGATGCGATTTTGGATATTTGTGGAGTTAGGTGGTCCGCGAGTGTTTTTTTATTGGTTAAGTGGTCCTTGGTATGAAAACATTTGAGAAACACTGTTCTAGAGATTCCACAGTGTGATGACCTCGAGCTGTCCTTCTCTTCTCCAATGCTGACCCATACTGTATATTTGTTTCTCATTTCTTTGAGTTGTTCCCTCCTCATCTCCACTTCAGTGTTTCCATATTGAAAGAGCGAGAAAAGAGGCAGAGGCAGTGAGAAATGAAAACAAGGAGCACCTGGCTTCTTTTCGACGTGCTTTCACGGGCTCTCAGCGCTCTCCGATGATTCAACAGTTGCCGCCACAAACATCTGCTACGTGCTCTTAGCAGATCTCAATTAAGACTCACACAGCCGGGCACGCCATCCCTTATTTATGCTTTTTTCCCTTCTTCTACTTCTTCTTCTTCTCTTGAATCTTTTTTTTTCTACCCCAACATGCCAAACGAGGGAAAGAGGCCAAAAGGTCTGCTTAAAGAGAACATTACGAGGTGGAAAGAGAGATGTTGAGAGGAGGTTGGAGGTGCTGGCAGGAGATTTAAAAAAACTTGGCAATCTCTCCAAGGCTGGCAGCACTTTTAAGGAAATAAAACAACAAACGTCGACAAGCAGCAGCCTTAAGCCCTCCCTCGGTTGTCTCTTTCCCCTGTTTTTTTGAAAAGGCACCCAAAAGAAAGAGCCGAAGAAGAAGGAGCAGGAGTGAGTGTTGATATGATTATGTAAATGTAAACAGGATTTCCTGCCGACTGGAAGCCGTTTTTTCCTCTGACCCGTTCTCCTTGCAAATCTTCCATTTAAGACGAATTCCCCCGGGGAGGCCGCTCCGCCGTTACTTAACGGGATAATTATGATATACTAAACCTTTCCAAGATCAGCCCCCCCCCCACACCCCTCCACTTCCTCCTCGTCTTCATCTTCGCCTTCTCCCGATCCCTCTCCATTTCTCCTCTGAGTGTCTCACTATGTCCTTTCCTTATGTCTGTCCTTCTCAGTAAAGCTGATGTGTCTCTGAGCTGTCCGAATAACAACATAACATTTACTTTGTACGGGTTTATTGAGGCTATATTATATTGTTATGTTTATATTAAGTCCACTTTTTGGAGGTTTTAAGGTGTCAACATTGAACAGCTGCTGCAGTCGTATCAGGGGACATTTGATCAATAGATGGAGCTGATTTCATTCCAAAATGTCCCACATCTAATGCAGTGTTAAATCAACGGTGAGTCATTCAAATGTATCTAAATGCAATATATCTAAGCTTTCAAAGTGGTTTCTTATGCTATTATTACAATGACACGAACATTTGTGATTGTTTTACCTCAGAATTAGAAAAATGTATATATTACAAAGAATTAAGAAGGGAACAAATACAATTCATTGTAAAGATGATTCTTTCTGGGTCCCTTTTCCTGTAGCTATGGTACGTATCGAATTTTCTAAAATGTCAGTTTAACTTTGTATTAATAGGCAACAATCTTTCTCTCTTTAAAGTTCCTTTCAAGTGCGTATCGACTGTGCTTTCCTAATCATTTCATATTACCAGAAACAATACACACATTCACCATAGTGCATTCCTAATGAAACCTAACGTTATTAAACCACAAAAGGCCTCTGTCAGATTAAAATCTCGTTTTAGGGACTCATTTTGAAAACGTTCCACTGGAAACAAAGTGGATCTTTCTCCTTGTTATTAGTAGATTGTTATGTTTTATGTTTTCTAATAGTCATACAGTCATTGCTAACTTATGTAAGGCAGCCAAATGTTCCAAATGTCTCATAGAGAAGATCAAAAAGTGTCCAAACATGTCACAAATGTCAAATAAGAGCGTAAATATCAAGCTAATGCTACTCTGGTGCTACAGGTAAATGAAAAAGGGATGTTTTACGGCTGTATATATTTTAATACTGTAAGCCTGTTTCCATTCAGCTGTGAAAGTGTGTTAATCCTCTCACTGTGACCCAACACCATGACCTCACGGTGGAAGAATTGAGCACTTTCACATTATATTCCACGATCCCCTGTCCCACCGTGTGTGTGCAGCCGAGTGCTATCCAGAATGCTCCGTGCTTACCCTTTGATCCCTCTGGAACAAAGGAACACACACTTTTGATACCAAGACCTGGGGAAATGTGAGCAGAAATCATGCTGTTCCAAACATTTCATAATGCAGACGTAGGACTTAATTGCAACGCAGCGCGGTTGTTTGGTTCCTTATTTACTTATCAACTTTGTTACAGAGCCACACGTCAAACTATTTACGCGCTGGTGTAAGCACTTACGGCTACGATTCTGTTCGCTTGACAACGGCCGTAAACAGACGAGCCGGAGATCAAAACTGTTCATCAGAGAGCGTGACAGATGACAGATATGGCAAAAAGATTTTCCATGATCTTCTGTGCACATGGAGGAGGCGGGCGGGGGGGTGAAAAAGAAGAAAGAAAAGGAACAAAAAGGGGGGATGATTATGAAAAAAAAGGAAATGAAAGAAAGGTTTCTTTACTTGCACAGCGCAAGAAGTGGCAAAGACAGAAACTTCCCACGTTGGGTAATGTGTCCGATCAATAATTGATCACCACACAGAGCGCGTGGTGGGGCGATGCCGTCTGTTGAAAGTGAAGGTGGAGCGTTGTTTCAAAAATGAAAGGACCAGGCGTCCGTCACAATCATTAGTTTGTTTGCTCTGTTAATTGGGAGCTCATAAATGTGAACAAAGATCTCCGCTTTGACCTTGGGCGGTGCAGACATGACAGATGATGTTAAAACCTTGTGAACATGTAGTAAAGGAAGTTGTTTGGCACGGCAACCACTTGCCAACATGTTCCCACGGATTGTGTAAGTGTGTAAGAAATACTCAGCTTTTCTACAAAACCAAAATCCATAATTATATTCTTTTTTTTTTTAATGCTCCATTTTTATTTTATATGTCAAAAAACGTTGACACATTGACATTGCTACTCCATTGAAAGAATTTAAGGGGAAAGAAAGTATTTTTATTTTAAATCAACGGAAAATAACCTGTGCAAATTGATGAAAGTGTACATTTTCTGTAAATGTTAAATTTGGTAGAGACGAATTTTCCAAAAATCATGTGGTCAGCAAAAAAAATAATATAATTTGTGCACAAAAATATGCAAAAAAGAGAAAAATAATCAAACTTTTCTTCAACAGTTTTATGTTTTACAAAATTGGATACAAAAGAACGATTTTACAAAGATAAATGCTACTTCTAATTTTGATGCATAGAGAGCAAATAATAGCCGTCTTCCGTCTCTGAACCTCCCTGCCTCCCCCCTCCCTGCCTGAACCATTGTTTTGCTGCTGAAATCCATAACATTTCTTTTGTTCCCCTACTTTCTGTAAGCCTGCTCTCTTATTTTCCCAAGGCCGAGAAACTTCAGACATGAGAACCCCTGATATAAAACCAGGGAAATTTACCTGGGATTAGCAGCCATTGACAAATAACCTTGGTGATAGATGCACAGTAGATTTGGTTCAAAGCTCTCCCGGCAGCCTCAAAAGAGATTAGTTCACTTCTTATCAGGTCAGCCGCGTCGCCTGGGAAATGTGTTTAAAGTCACATTGATTTATTGAAAGATTCCCCAATAAGAAGATATCTCTCGACTTAAGGAGTGTGTGTGTTCCTGCGTGTGTTCCTGTGTGTGTCGTGTGAACGCAAATAAATTACACTGCCTGTTCGAGCTGTAGGAAAAAAAGAAAAAGTCTGCATAAAAGATATTTGCAATAAATGCGCTTCAAACTAAAAAAGCACTTCTGGATAACTAGTGTTGAATACTGCCACTGGAGATAGACGATCCCATTCTCCGTCTACCTGTCTCGCCCGCTCTCTCGCTCTCTCTCTCTCCATTTACCCCATGCTGATAGTGCTGCTGAAAACAGTGATTGTACAGTGGTGAGACACAGAGCGACGCTGACAGCGAGGTATAATAAGGCCTCTTTGTTCCCCAGAGAGAGAGAGGTAGAGAGACATGCAGAAAAGGGGGGGTGGGGGGGGGCAGCTTTCATTTACACCATTACCTTCTTAAGCGTCATTATCGGGCCACGGAGAAGACTGTGGGAAAGCGGGTGGGGCAGCCAATGAGGGGAAATGACAGATTTGACATGTCGCTCACCAGGGCCATCTGAGGGATGACGTTCTCAATGCTTCCCTCTTACACACACACGCACGCACACATGTGCACGCACCCACACACATACGCACACACTTTTAAGTTTGTCTTGTAAACCTCTCATTCATTCATTCTTCCGTTTATTGTTCCTCCATGGGTAAGCCCTATGGACCGTATACAACAAGTGGACTTGGTCATTGAGACGACATCAATTGAATTCTAGAGATTGAGGTTATGGCAGACGCCATCTTGGTTGTTTGAAAGGAAAAGTGACACTAGAAGTTCGAGCTATGGCTCAACATGAGGTGTTTACGAGAATTGGAGGCTGTGATTGTGATGTCACCCATTGAAGAATCGAGTCTGGGGTTTTGGCGAGGCCCATCTTGGGTTTTTTGGAACTCGAAGTGAAACGAGAGGTTGGAGCAGTCGCTGGACATTCTTAGGCAAACGGAATGTTACGATTAAGTAAAGTTACCATAGTACTTCAACAGGAATGGTCCGACAGACACCGCATTCCATATATTCCTTATCGATGTCTGAAGAAAAAGTCTAGTATGTGTAGAAGTGGAAGTGTTTAGACTCATCTCTCAAGTGTTCTTTTTTATTCTTTACACAAATACCTCTAAAACCTTTTAGATGTGCAACATGAATGCCTTCCAGGAAGTCGTCATCCCAATATTTAAAGAATTACTGCCATGAATAGACGGGAAGCCTTTTGCCTCTTTCCCACAATGTCAGACATGTAAATATAGCATACACTGCCAGTTCATTCCCAAATGTGTTGGATTGGCCCTCAGTTTAGGGTTTGCTCAAGTTCTTGGAATAACATGTATTTACTGATCTCACTTTGTGCATGTGGGCGTTACGATGTTGAAACAGGAAAAGGACACACACAAACTCTTGCGACGGAATTTGCACCAAAATATCATTGTATGGTTTACGAATGAGCCACAACACAAACTGTCCGGTCGTACCTTTCTCCAGTTCCTCTATCTTTCTCAAAAACCTCCCACCCCCCATCTCTCTCCCATCTCCTTCCCCCGTGTCTGGCTTCCTCCGCATACCTCCAACCCTCCTTTCTCTGTCACTCTGTCAGTTTCCATGCTTCCTCCATGCCTTCGTCTATCTCTCCCGTTGTTTGCTTTTAACTCTTGAGGTCATCCGGGACCCCTGGGCAGCTATCCCAGAATGCTGAGCCGGCTAACGTCCTGCGGAGTTGCCTTCTGGACAGAGCGGACAACCGAGCCAGGACTCGATCGGCGCTCGTACCCAACCATGTATGCAGCCACTGCTCCACCCAGAAAAGAGAGGCATCTTCAAAGGGTTCCTTGGTTAGGACGGTGGTTCGATATCGAATTGCAATAACTACAGCAAACCTGTGATTGGTAAATGTAACATCAATACATCATTATCACCTTCTTTTGTAGACATTGGTGTAATTACCACAAACAAACAGCCGACCACCAAGACTGGCAGATACTACTGGCATCGATAACGTGTTTTACTTTGTGTGCCAGCCTGATTTGTGGCACACAAAGACATTTATATGAGATAAAAGTAAATACGAGAAAAGAGGGATGAGAAGAAGTATCGTCATCGTGTCAGGGGGCAAACGGGTGTAGGGGTATACAAATATTTGCAACTTTATTTTACATGTTTACTTAATTTATTCTGCCTTTTTATGTGTTTTCCCATTTGCTGTAACAATGTGAGTTTGGGACAAATAAAGGATTTCTTATTCTGATCAAATAAGTATAAAGAAGCAGGAAAAAGAACTGTACTTTAATAACAACTGTATTATCAGCTTGCATCTTTCATTTGACCACTCTATTGAAATATTCTATATATTTAAATTGGAATGTATAAAATACCCGGCGCCAACAACAATAACAATGATTTAAAAGTACATTTCCTTCAGGATTTTTAAAAAAGAAATTGAGCATAGTGTATGACTGAGGGAATCAGTTGTGTTGTGCACAAATAGAATAACAAAAAAGCAACATAACCAACAACACAAGCCCCTTTTAAAGAAGTCATATGTTATTCACATTATCTGTACAACTGCGAATGTGAAAAATCACATTTTTACCAGAGTACTACGGCCGGTAAAACACATCCAGTCCAGATCTAGGCGACACAGTAAATGCATGTATTTGAAAACCACAACACCAGAGAAGTTAACACAAGAGCCCGTGTCTCTGTGTCGCCGCTCAAGTGGAAAGCTATAATTAGCGATGGAGTTATTGCTTGAGTAGTTTAACTATGCACAAAAACATGCAACAACAACACGGTGCCCCCATGCAGAGTGGAGGGGTAATAATAAGATGACAAGGAATCAGTCGTCAGACATCAATGTTCCAATGTCCCGTCCCCCCCACACACGCACGCACGCACGCACACACCTTTCCTACTCTGCAGCAACAATGCTCTCTTGTCCAAATGAAAGGCCTCGATGTTCACGTGTGTGCATGTATTCATCTATAAGTGTCCACCCTGTGCAGATAAACAGGCGAGCCGGTGATCAATACATAACAGAGGGAGTAAAAAACAATATCTCAGCATCAGGGCCAGTGTCTATAAAATGCCTGTGTTTATTCGATAGGAAAGGGGGAGGGAAGCTGAGAGAGAGGGGTGAGAGTGAGAGGCCGGGTCTGCTGGACTAAAGATGGATGAAGAAATCAATCTGTACGTCTCTGCATTCAAACAGATGAGACATGTATTGAGACTGATCTTTCTAAACACACGGACATGGAGACTTGTATATTTACACGGACGGACAAAGACCGCGTGTCGTGCTTTGGAGGTTTGGTTCAAGCCAACGGACCGGAAAGACGTTGTTTGATAGATCAGGCCGAAAATAACAGCCAGTTTAAGTTCATCACAGATATACTTAGGACACGTGATATCAAATAGAACAATACAAATATTTAAGAGATACTTTAACAAATAAATACAATATAAGTGTACTATGTTCAATAAAGCTGTGATGATAAGTCAACTAATCAGTGGTTGATTGATGGAAACATAATCGCCAGGGTTTTGGAAAAATTGTCATTGAAGAAATTATTTGAGCAAAAGTGTCAGAAAATGTAATTTAGCCTCTCAAATATGGAGATGTCTTGCTGTTCTGTTTTAGAGCATATTAATATGTGGTCTAATAGTGAATATGTTTTGGAGAAATGTATTTTGGGTTTCCCCTAACCCAGACCTAACCCTAACCCTAGCCCTAACCTAACCCTAACCTACCCCTAACCCTAACCCTAACCTACCCCTAACCCTCCATTTGTTAGATTCAGTAGAGAGTACGTCACAAATTAGTAAAACACAATAGCGTTACATCAAAAACCAAAGCAAGAGTTTTCAAAATGTACAAATATCCATGGGTGATTTTAGTATAATTATAAAGTGCTGTGTCATAAGTTAATCTTACATGACTACACCTCCACTTTTGTATTCTAACATCAACACGTCTGCATTTGAGCCTGAGCGGACCTCGCAGCCTCTCTGGAAGCTGCCGGTTATCGCAGAGGGACAGCAAAGAAGTCTGAAAGCGGCCGATGAGAAACACAGCGAGGAGAGATGTGTGCGGGGTCTGGGAACAAAGTGTCTGTGTGCCTCAAAGAGCGCCGGCCAGTCAAGAGCCGCATCAAACACACCGAGATGTTGGACACAAGGATATCGACAGAATGTCAAGAACAACAGCGACTGACAGGGAGTGTCTGAGTGTGTGTGTGTGTGTGTGTGTGTGTGTGTGTGTGTGTGTGTGTGTGTGTGTGTGTGTGTGTGTGCACAGCTGGGTATGTGTGCAGCATGATTACACCGGTGCATCTCGGTGTGCTTATGCTTGCGTGTGTGTGCGCCTCGTGAAAAACAAAGGAATCCAAATACACACTCGCGCATAAGCATAAATATCACTGGCTGTCAGTCAACTTCAAACAATGCAGCTGTAATCTGTGATAACATAAATACCAGCAGCTGCGGGGAGCCCGAGAAACACAGTGGCAGCAGGAAAAGAGTGAACATGGACTTGTTCCGACCATTAAAGGCAGCTTCACCACGAACACGTTGACGGTTCAATTCCCAGCTCGGTGAATGCGTCTCGTTGGCCTGCCGGACATGTAAACTCCAAATCCCAGAGGGCCGTGTTCTGCCTCTCATCAATAATCCTACTTGTCATCCCATCCTGTCGACGAGGAGCAGATCTGCATGTTACCCCCCCCCCCCCCGTGCTTCCTCTCCCACACACACTCGCTCTTTGATCTCTCCCCAGTGGATATATTCTATTTCCTATTTCCACCTGGTTCTGATTTACAGGTCAGGAGAGGGAGTGCTGGATGCAGCCGGGCTGAAGGGCTGTCACTCACACACGTCTGCTGCTGAAGTAGCTTCAGACTGCCACGTTTTCATCGTCCACCCCATCGTACCAGGGATATTCAATATCCAAAATCAAATTGGGATTGTGCGACTACATCTGCATACTGTTTTTCCTAAACGGTCAAATTTGACACTTTACTAAATGTTCTTATGGGTTAGGTTTTTCATGTCATCGCCACACAAACAACATGGGGGGTTGCATCCGACGTTCTTCACAAGAACATGTAAGGATCACTTATTTCATTTAATTATGTGTCTGCTGCCATGAAAATGTATCAATGGTTTCATATAGAGTTTAACTATAAACTCAATTATTTGTTTTGCGTTGTTATGGTTACATTCGGTTTGAATGGGGCCGATTGACCATTAAAGCCAAAGAGAAAGTACAACTTTTTGTCATAAGTTTTTCAAGTTGGTTTTAAAGGTGTAAACCAGATGTTGGGTAAAAAACATACTAAATGTTTCATAGATTGTCAAACATGGACAAAAGTAACTGCCCCTTTTCTTTAAATGTGTAAAGGGAAATATGGATTCACAAATCATGCTGCGTGACACATTCCTCCAAAGGTACAGTGTGTGCCTGATGCCTCTAGATGGTGCTGATCTTCCAGACGTGCGGCTCCGTGTGTGTGTGTGGCTCTCCGCACATCGAGTGTGACAGACAACAGTGTATGCAGACAACCTGTGTGTTACTTTCCAGCTCCATGTGTGCATGTGAACCGAGACATGCCTGTGTGAGAGTCATCCTGTGTCGGCATTGTGTGTTTTGTGTGTTTTTTTTCTCTATTCTTTTTTATTTTTTCCCCCACAAGACAATAAAAACATTAATTTGGCCTGAAATCATTTCTGACGTAAATGTAGAGCGGTGCCCATTGGAACCCAGTAATGAAGCATGCGGCATCTCGCCGGCTCCTAATTTGACTAGTTAAATGACTCCATTACGTGTCTAACAGACAGAGGCAAATCATTTCTGGTCAGTTGAGGCTCACTTACCCGCATCCTGGTGCTGGGGAAATGTCTCTGTCTCTGGTTGACTGGCTGACTGACTGAGTGGCTGGCTGGCTCTGCCTCATTCTCTTTGCCTTCTGATTGTTCTTTTTCTTAAATGGAGTAATATTTAGAACACAGAAAGAAAAATACCCTGGTATTGTGTTTTATGTTTGCACACGCTCCTGGTGCGTGCATGTGTCTCTGAGATATCTCAATCAAACAACAGAACCAACGTGTGAGAGAGAAAATACAATGTGCAGTTTTTCTGTTCTCTTCACATTTGCCCTATTTGTGTAATCGTATCCCCGACAACAGTGCTCTTTGGCTTCCAACCGATAATCAGTGAGAGATAGAAAGAGAAAAGAGGATTAAAATATATTGAATTATTAAAAAGGACTACCTGCTGTCCATCACTGTCACTTAACACATGTAAAATGTGAAGTGCTGTCCCAGCAGCCACTGGGTGGACATCTGTTACCACACACACACACACACACACACACCCCCCCCCCCCCCACATTTCTACATTAAAAGAAGATACATATTAATTTGTTTATTGTTGCTGAAAGCCGCACATATTCCCCATATGAATGATATCATTATGCAACTCCCCAGACACTCACACACACCAAATCTGACTTGTCAATATCATTTCTTTTGATTTTTTCCATAATTTAGATTCAAAACTTCCATTTGCCCCAATCTGACAACCAGTATATTATAAAATGTTTCCAAAACAGGCCTTCAAATCCAATACAACCCTCCCTTTGAATCATTGTTTTTGTTAAATGTTGATGCATTCAGAGTCCTGCACACACACCATAAAAATAAGCATAAGAGCTGTTCTGATATTAATGTGCACATGCATTTTTCATATCCAACTTAAGGGGGTAAATGTCATTGCCAAAAATGTGCTTCTAGTCAAACATGATAAATTAATAGACTTGGAAAGGGAGCACGTGATCTGAAGAAACAATGGAACCATCGAATACAAACACAAGACAACACACAGAATAGCATGCGCAGTTTTCTTATTTGAAAAACGACTGTGTATCCAATAATATGAAAAATTAACCTTTGCGTGTAATCTTAAGAGAGACCAAATAAGTACACACACACACACACACACACACACACACACACACACACACACACACACACACACTGGCAGATTAGCAGTGTCCACTTCCATCACACTATGTACCGTACTGAGATATGAGACGTGCACTGATTAGCTCTGAAAACATCCAACCTTCTGAACCCTGGACTTAGTGCTTGGCACTTGCATTCATGTTGTCTGCTGGTGCATGCATGTGTGTGTGTGTGTGTGTGTGTGTGTGTGTGTGTGTGTGTGTTCCACGAAGCCTGACAAGATGTCCTGCTGATTCTTCTGTTGGATGCGATGAGGTGACGAGTGACATGCCTGCATCACTGATAGCAGTCTGTCCGAATAGATTCCCTCCAAAGGGGCTGGTGTGTGTGTGTGTGTGTGTGTGTGTGTGTGTGTGTGTGTGTGTGTGTGTGTGTGTGTGTGTGTGTGTAGGAAGTTGTCATACATGTGCGTGTGGGGGTCAATCAAACAAAAAAAATGCTTTGAAGTTACACTAACATACACTCTCCTTCCAATCACATATTCGTCACCTACCCATTTTATTTCCTCCCTCTCCCCCCCCCCCCCCCCCCAGGCACACTGTGTGTCAATAATGCTACCAGCTGCTCCACTGCTGCTGCTCTGAGAGAGAGAGAGAGAGTGTGTGTGTGTGTGTGTGTGTGTGTGTGTGTGTGTGTGTGTGTGTGTGTGTGTGTGTGTGTGTGTGTGTGTGTGTGTGTGTGTGTGTGTGTGTGTGTGTGTGTGTGTGTGTGTGAGATGGAGACAGACAGAGAGAGAGGCCTAAGTCTGGTGGACATAAAGGGCTTAATGTGATAGGTAATTATGTAGTCTGATCTCACATGCAGGATTTAAGAGCTAACTATACCAGCCGTCTCCTGGAGACACACACACTGACGTCTATAAATAACTGTCACATGACGATCAGATACACTGATACATGGATACATAGATGAATGTGTGGATAGATTCTGGCCCAGTATGAGCAATATAGTGACGAATAAAAAAGAGGAGTAAAATATGACCTTATGAACATGTTGGATGTCATGTATGTAAGAAATACTGTGATTTAGTTTGGTATTCCAGAACTTAAGCTGTGTATTCAATTTAGAGCAAAATACAAAGATTAGTAGACCAAGGGTTTATGTCAGATATGAGGTATGTATAACATACTGATTCTGTTTGATATTCCAACCTTATGAATAGGACTGCAACTTTATTAATTAATACAATTGTGTTATCAATCATAGTGTCTATAGATACTGATAGCAAATATATACATGATCAATTCCCAGAACCTAAGCGATATAATCAATTGACAGTCAGAATAAAAAGAAAAATGCCCAGAGAAAAAATGGCTAAAATCAACATTGGATTTATGGTTAATACAATTTACATCATTTTTTCAAAATTATCCATAACATGATGTGTTGCAGTCTTTAAAAGTTCTCCGTCGAATCTTGAATAACAAGTTTGACTTAATCTTGCAACTTTATGAATTATAATGTTAATTCAATATAAATACCTAATTGGTTAGAAGCTGAGTCGGTAAGGAATCAAACAAACATGCAAGAATGTGTAGGTTTACTCTGTCTGACTCATATGTATGTATATAGCACGCATGCATGACTAAAAGACAGTGAGATAAATGCTGTAAATAAGGGACACGTGGTGATGCAAGATAATAAAAATAACACTTGTGATGGCTATTTATATCTGTCCCAACATGTCTTGCTTTATATGTGGGCCCTGCTTAAAAATGTTTCAACAAAGCATGACATAAATCTTTGCAACAAGGGTTCACTTTATGAAGTCAAGTGGATGTCCCTTTTTCCTTTTTAGTTCTATCTCTGTGCTCCCTCATGATACCCTTCCTCACTCCCCTCTGCCTCCTCCACTCCTCCCACATCCTCCTCCTCCCCCTTCTCTTTTTGCAACGCCGGGGCACTCCTGTCGTTTGTGTGACTGTTGATCCTCGTGAAGAAGACAGATCAAATATTTCTCCTCCAGTGTGCGAGGCTTTCCGCTCGGGCCTTGCGGATATGATGATTGGGGCTGATGGACGGATGGGGGCCCCGGGTTTTGAAGTCTGTAACAGACAGCGATGGCTTTGATAGCCCCCACTCCTCTCACACTGGATCACCACAGACACCGGGCGAAAAGAGAGGAGCAGAGGAGGAAAAGGGGGGGTGCTCGTGGGGAACAAAAGCATCTGTAGAGTGGTCAGGGCTGGCGGCGGCGGCAGCCGCCGTCACAGGCTTTTTGAAGTTTACACACTGCCTTGCCTTCCAAATCTTTTCCTCTTTTCTCCCCTTTCACTGCTTCCTTCCCTGCAAAGCGTTCTGCTTCCCTATGCCCTTGAACGCCTCACTCTCGCTTTCTGTCCTGCCCTTGGGTGAAACCCCTGGCCGGCAAAACTAGATGGAAGGACTCCACGCAACTTTTCTCTATCACGCTTCGTCCCCTGGAGATTCCACAAACCCTGTCATCACGGTCATTAACCATCATCAACACGGTTGGTGCTTACCTTCGAGAACAAGGAGCGAGGCAGGCTGCTAACATTCGTTACTCTGCTAAAACCCCCCCTAAAAGAAGTCATCAGTCAACACAAGTACGGTACACGCAAACAAGAAGCAGAAAGGTCGTTCTTAAACTCGTAGACCCCCCTGATACAACAGTGCAATGACATTCTAACAGAGATACGGACGTTTCTAAAGAAACCCAATAGGATGATTCTGATGGGATTGTTGGGTTTGAATATTTCACTATGTGTCTTCATCACATAGCTTTAAGAATAGATTGAACAACACATTACACAATATATCGTAAACGTTCAGACAGGATTAGAAAAAGTCTTTCCAACCTTCAAGAGAAGTATGGTGAACAGCGGCCAACGTGATAAGTGAACATTACGAATGAACGTTACATTTGGACGGCTATAAGCTTAAGTGCTTAAATAAGATCTTTGTTTAAGGTAACATGACGTAGGCCTTGAGTAGGAGCAAAGGCAGAACAAGTACTGCTTACAAATGTGAATTTGAGTTGGGTTCATTTCCAATTTCCTACCGAAAGTCTGTTTTATTGTTTTTATCAACCATGACCGTTCCTCATCCTTCAACGTTGAAGACGAAGGTTAACTAAACATACTTCATTTACCCCAAAGCAATTCATGTAACGTGATGCCACTAAAGGGTAAAATCTCTCATGGATTATTTAAAAGCTAATGTTTATATCGACCTGTTAGCTGAATAATCCTTAAGTCATAAGCCCTTTTCACTTTTTAACTTCAACACGTGTAAAGTCCGATGAATTCTCTGTGGGAATAGAACCGCTCATTGTCCGGAGAATACATGGCAAGCCTATTGATTGCAAAACTGGAAGCAAACTAACAACAGGGATTAGCAACACAAAGACGCCAACGACAAAGTCCGACAGGAGAGAACACACAAAATGGACACACATTTCATATGCAGAACACTTCTGATGTGGACATGTTCCTGTTGTGTAAAGGGTACCTCCAAACATAGTCTGGGACTGATTCTAGACTAGTCCAGAGTTCATATGAGAAAAAGGCTTCAGTCAGACAGCAATAACGATCTGAAGTGTAATAGTAATTGCTAATGTTAGCCACACGTAGCTTCTGATAATATCAGAAAAGGTTCTAGCAGAAAAAACAGTAACTTCAATGTATTACATTGAGAAACTGTGTGTGTTTTATTGCTTATTAATTGAACTCTTCATTCTTAAGTGGTATAATTTGTACCTGTCACCCTAAACCCTTTTTTGAGTGAGGTGTTTGAGTTTTAGAGGACAGAAAAGGTGAAAACTGTATTTTCAAATAGGCAACACAATGGAATGGAAGCCACCTGCGAATCAGTTCAAACCTGTTTTCATATAAAAAGTAATTCAACTTCTGCATCACCGTGTGCTCTCCCCTCTGTACATTACAGGGTGTGCAGTGATACTAGTTGACACCCAACAGATGGCTTTTGTCAGGCCTGGAGAGCAAGAGTTAACCCAATCCTCCGCTCGCTCGCCCTCCCTCCATCCCTCTCCTCTTTTTAAATGTCTCCCATATAAACAGATTTTGTTGCTGCTTAAAGTGGGCTCAAAATTAAAGCGTATCGTTTTACACACATATTGCATGCATATTACGGAGCCCCAGCTGGTGGCAGGCTGCTCTTAAGAGCCATATGATTAAGTTAGAGGTTGGGGTATCCGATAAGATTGGAGCTCTCCGCCTCTCTCTCTATCTCGCTGCCTATTTTACTGCAAACTTATTAAATGGAGGAAACGACATTATTTCTTTCTGAGTGTATGTGTAATTATTGTCACACACCTGTGACTCCCTGCCATCCACGACAGGGAAGAAAAGGGGGGATGATGAGGAGGAGGGGGGGTAGGAACGAGGTAGAAATGTCGTTGGGAGCAGCGGGAGTCCTCGTTTCAGAAAAAAAGGGAGGAGGATAAGGAGGAAGGGGAAAAACAAGAGGGCTTGTTAATCATGCGCTTTCTGTCACTGGCGGAACACTGATATCCTAATGATTCACGCCGAGATAGTGACATCACATGGCAGAGTGACGGAGAGCCGTGGAAAACAAGAACGGTTGTAGAAGAAGAAAGAGGAGATGACAACCCAGGAGTGGACAACTAGTTTAGTGCAGACAAGGTGACAGGAAGTTATTTTGAAAAGGAAACAAGACAGAAACTGGGACATGTCTGAATCTGTTGTTGCATTCCTCACAAACAAAGGCTCGTTTAATTTGAACAGAATGCTGCACAAAGAAACGCTGTTGTGCTAAATGTGCTAAAGGGCAACTCCAAACATAGTCCTAATTCTTGACATTGTCCAGAGTTTATATGAGAAAATTGTTTCAGTTAGGCAGCAATACCGATCTACAGTTAAAGGTGGGGTAGGTACGTTTGAGAAACCGGATCGAGATCGCTAGAATTTGAAAATACACAACTGGAGAAAATCTGCCACTTCCTCACAGAGCCCCTCCTTCAACACACACGAACGCGCACATGACCAAAGAGGGCACGAGATAAGTTTGTGCCCCGATGGAAGGCTGACAGGCAGGTAGGCCTAAAAAGTACTACCAATCCGTTTAGCCGGGCCGGTTGTACTTTTTACAGTACTACGGCTTCTACAGATGACATTTTTGTATGGATTTTTTGTCAAAGCACTTAAGATATTCATTGCTATCGGATGTTAAGAGCATTCCATGGAATATAACAAAAAGTGTATCTCGAGCCGGTTTCTGAAACTTACCTACGCCACCTTTAAGTTTGCTAAAAGTTGCTAACGTTAGCCACCATTAGCTTCTGATCACACCAGAAAGGTTGTAGCAGAGGAAACATTCACCGCATTGTATTACATTGAGAAACTGTGTCTTACTGATTCACGGCGAGATAGTGACATCACATGGGAGTGACACGAGGACAACTGAATAAAGGGGAGAAAACGATTTAAAGTATGCTAAAGCTTGCTAGCGTTAGCACCAATTAGCTTCTGATCACACCAGAAAGGTTGTAGCAGAAGAAACATTCACCGCATTGTATTACATTGAGAAACTGTGTCTTACTGATTCACGGCGAGATAGTGACATCACATGGGAGTGACACGAGGACAACTGAATAAAGGGGAGAAAACGATTTAAAGTATGCTAAAGCTTGCTAGCGTTAGCACCAATTAGCTTCTGATCACACCAGAAAGGTTGTAGCAGAAGAAACATTCACCGCATTGTATTACATTGAGAAACTGTGTCTTACTGATTCACGGCGAGATAGTGACAACACATGGGAGTGACACGAGGACAACTGAATAAAGGGGAGAAAACGATTTAAAGTATGCTAAAGCTTGCTAGCGTTAGCACCAATTAGCTTCTGATCACACCAGAAAGGTTGTAGCAGAAGAAACATTCACCGCATTGTATTACATTGAGAAACTGTGTCTTACTGATTCACGGCGAGATAGTGACATCACATGGGAGTGACACGAGGACAACTGAATAAAGGGGAGAAAACGATCTAAAGTATGCTAACGTTTGCTAGCATTAGCACCAATTAGCTTCTGATCACACCAGAAAGGTTGTAGCAGAAACATCTGTAACGTGGACGTACAAAACAATGAAGTTGTAAAATGAAGAAGGAGGAGATGACAGCCCAGGAATAGAGAAGTAGTTGAGCGCAGAAAAGATGACAGAGAAAGACAGAAACTGGAAAATGTCCTTCTGAATCTGTGGTGGCATTCCTCACAAACAAGCGCTTGTTAAATTGAACCGAATGCTGCTCAAAGAACGCTGTTGTGAAAGTTTTCCAGCCAAGTTTCAATCTGTAAAACAAATGATTCTCCCTCCTTCTCCTTCTCCCTCTTGAGGCAGACCACCCCGTCGAAGGCAACATGTGATATGATCCTCGGGAGACAAAGGAAATTACCTATTAAGTGGAAGGGATGATCTTCCTTTAGCCACGCTCCAAAAAAGTGAGTCATGATGTTGTAATTGTTTACCTTTGACTCGGCCCATAAGTCTCCCTTCCCATCTCTCTGTTCGGTTGTAACATAATCTTTCGCTGCGCTGCTTTCAGAAGCTTTCGCTCTACTCTTTTTCTCTATCTGTTCTAACAGGACAGATGTCATCGCCCCAAACAGTCTGAGTCACTGCACGCCTCCACACCCCTGAGTAACCCAAGGACATCAGGGGAAGGGAGGACTGTCAGTTTTACATTTAGTTGATGCTCTTAGTCATGGTGGTGTCTTGCTCGAGGACACGCGGATGGGAACAGTAATGTAATGGAATCAATCAAAAAACAGGGTTTGTGTGTGTGACCTCCGGGTGTTCTTCTTCTTCTTCTTCTTCTTCTTCTTCTTCTTCTTCTTCTTCTTCTTCTTCTTCTTCTTCTTCCATTGATAAAAGATAGATGGAAAAGCCCCAAAACGTGCTGTACTGTAACGCACTTATCGATTTAGGTCGGGAAGATGTATCTCCGTGTAAACAGGTGTTATTCTGTGAACTTCTACCTTTTTGAACCTGTCACCTCAATGTACTCTCTGTATCCTGAAGTGTTTAACCCTTACATGGTTTCTGTATCCTGGAGGATACATTGCCAAGATAACGTTATGACACAGAGATAATTACTCACATACTTTGAAGCATACACAAAATACAACATATGACACCTCTTCTGTGCAATAGGTATCGCTTTGAGATATGTTAGGGTTAATATCAGCTGCTTGATGGTAGAGCTTGAACAACAAGCTACTCAGGAACTTTGTGAGGTTTCTAGTCAGCTGTGGGAGTTCAGCGGGATTGAAAAGGGTTGTTTGTCTGTGCCGATACAGTTCCCCCCACATCTGAAAGGGAAAGAAAAAAACGTATGGAAATAGCATCGCCGAGCGAGCGGGCTGCATGTGCTTTTTTTGGGTGTAATGTTTTAATAGAAAGCAGATGGTTACAGACGCAGGGGCCGAGCGCTCGGTGATGACACGTCTTTAATATTTTAGAGTGGTCTTTGCTGTAAATGTTGCAGCAGCTGTTTTCCGACGCTGTAAATTTACAGCTTTTTTTTCTCTCTCGTCTGTGTGTTTGTGTGAGTGTGTGACTGACAGCTATTGGGTTTACTGTAAATTACAGAAATGAATATGGAAAAGTGATGAAAACGCAGCGAAAGGGGTGGAGGCTGCACGTGTGTGTGTGTGTGTGTGTGTGTGTGTGTGTGTGTGTGTGTGTGTGTGTGTGTGTGTGTGTGTGTGTGTGCACCTGACTGTTTGCCGCTGAATCAATTCCTCGTCAGTCTGAACCCCGCTGATTATTCTCTTATTTTAGCACGAGGCGGCTCACACTGCAAAGTACAGCATCTCATATATAATGAGATGGAGGAAGAAGGGAGATACATGTATATTTGTATCAGGTTTGCATTGTGGCTTTTTAATGTCAGCGGCGAGGAGAAAGGGGTTCCCGTCCATCTTTTTGATTCCAGGCGATTGTCATCAACTCTTGGCATTTAAACCACCCTCTTCAAATATTTGAAATGCAAATACAGCTGTGTATGCCCAGCCAAATTAAAAGACACACAGGAACGGAGAAAGAAAAGGGAAACACTTTTCAAGACATCGTTTTTTCCACCATGCATTGTCAAACACTCTTTGTCTCTCTCCCGAAACAGCAGGCAGATAATGCGGCTCACTGCAAAACTGATTATATATTTATAAAAAAAGACAGTTTGTATCTCGCCCTCGGCTTTACTGTCGCTGTGTTCACCTCACGAGGTGTGTTCGATTATGTTCTCTTCCCCCCCACAAGACAAAATATGATTCACATTTTTCCCCCTCTCTCCATCTTTCTGGCGCTACAGTTATTTAAACATCAATAGCAATGTGTCTTCTTTAGCACACACTCTTTCTCATATTGATATTTCTATATGATCATTACTTTGGGCCCCTGCACGCTTTGTTATACTGCGTCAGCTTCAATAGATGTAAGATCCAATACTGCCACCTCTGACATTTAAGCCCCCCCAAATAACCGATATACTCACTTTATTGTGTAGGGTTTACTCAAAGACCAAACTGGATGGATTACATATTGAAAAAAACAAACAAAAAGGGACTTCAATTGTATGTAAGGATGGTTGGTTTGAGCGTTTTCTCTGTAAGCGTTTCTCAGATATCAGAGGAAACACCCTCGTGAAAAACAACATTTAGTTTGAGTTAACAGCCTGAAGAAAGACTTGTTCTTATGGAGCTCCAGGTAGGCTGACGGCACTCTTTCACAAAGAGGGACACACAAGAGTTGGGCCTCACATCTGATGAAGTTGCTGAATATTTGTTTTCTTAATTAACAAGGCAGGCTCAGATGATGAAGAGGATGAAGAGGAAAACAGGGAGTGTTGGAATGTTTGGTGATGGAGGCATCATTAGCGAACAAAAAATTATCAAAAGACATCTTTAAAATGTGGGACATGTTTCACAAAATGCCATTTCTTTTTTACGATGCATACGGAAACCAAGCAAAGTTTAACAAGGAGTGTGTGTGTGTGTGTGTGTGTGTGTGTGTGTGTGTGTGTGTGTGTGTGTGTGTGTGTGAGAGAGGAGGAGGGATAAGATGAGGGTTGGCAGGAGGGGGGGGGGGGGGGGGGGGTGACTACCTGCAGAGAGCCAGCGTCCAAATGAGAACATAATAACAACATCAGAGAGCGACTGTCTGCGCGGTGACAACGGTATTAGAGAGAAGTCAGATAATTAAGAAACGCACTTAGTGTTTTGTCAAAAGTGGCCGTCGGTAGCGGAGATGGAGTTGGTAGCCCCGCGTGTGTGTACCTGGGTAATGAGTCTGGAAGAAGAGACGAAGGAACAAAGGAAAAGGGACGGACAAAACAATAAACAGGGAGAAAATCAATCACATCCTTTAAATGAAAAGTTGCGTTCTGTCCGCACGAGGATGCCAACTCGTATTCTGATGGAGCTGTCCAGTCAGGGAAGATGTCTTGGATTGGAAGCAAACAAGAAGGGGTGGCAGAGGATGGGAGGGAGGGGAGGATAGAGGGGAGTTGGGGGGGGGGGGAGTGGGCTACAGAAATAAACCCAACTCCCATCTGATGAGCAGCTTGTACATAATACCGAATCCCCCTCTCTTGCCAAGTCTGCTTTCTTGATACAGAAACACGATAAGTGCAGATTTCTCCCAAAGATTCCCTCATTTGTCCCCCCCCCCCCACGTTTTCTCTTTTGGCCCTGGAAGCACTTCTTCTTCTTCTTCTTCTTCTTCTTCTTCTTCTTCTTCTTCTTCTTCTTCTTCTTCTTCTTCTTCTTCTTCTTCTGCCGGTGCCACGGAGAATCAGGTGTTTTCTTGTCACCCATGATAATGAAATTAAAAAGGAGAAAAACACATTTATCTCTTTCGCGCCCAACGACTACAGGACAGATGATGTGGCCATCTTGATATCGTTTGTCATCTGTCAGGCGGCGTTGACCTTGCGATGAATGCAAGGACTGATATCGTGGAGGAGAGAGAGAGAAGACGGAGGGGGAGACAGAAAGAGAGAGGGCTGTTGTTTTCGGTAATAAAGACAACATGTATGCCTTCCATTCGCACTGCCAGTTAAAAGAGGCGCACACATGGAAATCCATTATGGAACGCTACTTAAAAGTGTGACCAATCCTTGTTCAGTCAATTAGAGTCTGGAGACGGAGAATATGATGTTTGTCTGTTTAGCCCCCCGACTCAAACAGATCAGCGTGGATAGAGAGATTTTTCACAGTGGAAAAGATTGAGAAGGAAAAAAAAGAGAGATGTGGAGGGGCAGCGTAGCCAAGCTCTGCTTATCTCTTTTCTTCTTTCTTCTTCTCCTCCTCTCTTCCCCTCCCATATACAAAAGCATTAATGTGCGCAGCTATGTGCTTGGCCATTGTTCTGTGTTTAAAAGCTTAAAAAGGGGACGTTGTTGGTGTAACTGGCAGAGTTGGCGGCGCGCGGCCGTGTCCAAAAGCCTGTACTTAAAGTTGCTCGGCGGCGGAAAATAAGGCTGCGTGGAAAAAAAAGAAAGCGCTAGAAAAGCAAGTTAATAAGAGTGGTTACCCCAGAATGAGCGGGGATGAGGTTTCACATTAAAAAAGATTTATCTTAAAGTGTGGTGCTAATCCCCTAAATGTTAATCCCCTCCCCAACCCGGACCCTCTGCTCGCGCACCCCTTTTCCTTCCTTCCGAGGCATAATAAAAAACTGTAAACCATAAAGTTGTTACAATTTCTGGAAACTGGAGAATGCACGGCGCCCTGATTTTACAAGGATTCCTGGCCAGTGAATCACGGAGCTGCGAGGACTCATCTCTCTCACAACAGATTGTTAAACCAAACGGCGGAGGGCAAAGAGGACAAAGGAACAGAAGAAGAGAGCAGGGGAGGATGTCTGCTGTGACCTATTTGACGACTGTGGTGCTGGTGCCGATCGGTACTTAGAAGTAGTCATATCCAGATGTGGATAGTAACTACGTTTACTCAAGTACTGTACTTAAGTACCATTTTGAAGTACTGTATTTTTTACTCAACTACTTTTTTCCCACAGCTTTAGTGACAAGTTACTTTTAAGATTTAGATATAAGCTTATTCAATGTATACATCTATTATTTAACACATTTTGACTAATCATTATAGGTTAAATAATGTGTCACATCAGATCAGTTCCACCTTCACCAGATGTGATAAACACACTAACACATCAGACATCATCACATCTGGAATCTGAAATGGGCCCAATGAGTATTTTGACTTTTCTACTTAAAGTATATTTTTCACACTTTTGTACTTTAACTTGAGTACGATTTTAAATCCAGGACATTTACTTGCAACAGAGTATTATCTTACAACTTACCGTTCCTACTTGTACTGCCAGCAATAGTAATACCTATAGTTTGGAAATACTCTGTTACAAGTAAAAACGTATAAGCATCAATATATTCTTAAAAGTACCAAAAATGTAAGTCATGTTAAAATATGATATATTGTTTTCACTGAGTTATCCATTAATATGTTCATCGTTTTAATTACGCAGCTGACTTTTTATACTGTCAGCATTCTTATCTATGACAGTACATTATAATTCATTAGATGTATATTTGTATTAATAATATTAGCCTGCTAAGTGGCTAATATTGTGATATTAATGAATAGGAGTATGTTATTTGCTTCCAAATTGTAGTGGAGTAGAAGCATATGCATTACATTGGAATACTTAACTTATACTTGAGTAAATGTACTTGGTTACTTCCCAATATTGGGTGTGTTGCCATGCTTTCTGTCACACAGCCTGTGTCCACTGCAAGCTGCCTGAATCAGGAGCATATGGATGTATGAGAACCTCAGCCCACTTCATGAATATTTGATTCATATTTCCTGTGTGTGTGTGTGTGTGTGTGTGTGTGTGAGAGAGAGAGAGAACCAAAGAGAAGGAAGGAGAGAAAGGACTTTTTTTTCTCTCTTTCACTTGTCATTGCAAAAAACTCACAAGGCTTTACTTTGTGGCATTCTAATCATAATTGCCAATCCTGAATACAAATCTCTCAGCGCTAAACACATCGAGTGAAATTGAAATGACAAAACGAAGCTCATATAACGGTGTACTCAAAGATACATTCAGTCGGGGGGGGGGGGGGGGTGCGGGAAGGTTGGGTGGGGGGAGATAGAGGAGGAGAGAAAAAAAAAGTTGAGCCAGTAAGAGATGAGGATCAGGGGCCAGTTATTAGCGGGGCCCCGGGAACAAAGGGCTCCAGTGTTGGAGGCCAGCTTAACACTGAGCCAGTTACTGTACCTTTCAAAACTAATATGTAACCATATCTGTTTTAAAAGGACGATTCATATTACTGTGAATGCATGAGGAAAGTTGTTCCCATCCTTGCGACCCAGGAAACTCGAATCCCACTCGTAATAGCCCCCCCCCCAACCACACACTAAATTGCAGGCCTGGCCTTTTGTTGGAAAGCATTTAAAAAAGATGGCGACATTAACATTTTCTGTAATGATGTAAAACATCCTCAGCTTTTTTTGACAGGACAATGATGCTTATTGTTGCCGTGGCGACTCCAAAGGTCAATGTGGGTGTGGCCGGGTGGACAAGGGCGGCACTGAATGAAAATTGGGTTATATGTGATCAACTAAGTTATTAATCAGATTAAAATGGATTCCCTCTGCCTGCTGTTTAGCAAGGAGGGAGGGGAGGGGAAAGGAAAGGAAATAAAGACGGATAGAGAGAAGCAAGAACAATAGGCCAGTGTTTACCCGCGCAAGAGCAAAGCGAGTCATTGTTTTCTGAAGTCATTGTCGCCGTCAAGTTTTTTGGATAACCGGTCCGTCTAAAAGCAGGTGCTTTTGCCCCCTAGCTTCACCCAGGTAACCTCTGTAATCCTGATTAAATCACTGTAATTAGAACAAGCAGTGTTCCTCCGCCCCCATACTTCCCTAATAAAACAATGCCGCAGCGTAAATCCGGTCGCTGGGATTTGCGAACGCAACAATGCAGTTTATATCCATCTCTGCCGAGGAATTAAGTGTATTTTCTAACTGCTAATGTTATAATGTTGCCGCTTTATTTGTCTCGACACTCGCTATTCTCTTCCTTATTCCCCCCGCGGTTTGTGTTCTCACTCGCTGTGTTTTCTTTTTTTATTATTCCTAGCGCAACTTTGTTTATTTGCGTCTATATTTATTTGTTTCTCGTCGCTTTTTGATGTTTAAATCAAACACGTTTTTAGCGAGTGGTCGGGATCATCCTACGCCACGGGAAATAATGCAAGTTATTTGTCTTTAATTGCCACGGAGCTTTTCAAACACGCCAACTTGCTGCCTATGTGTCTATACCTGTGTATATTTTTTGTTTTTATTAGTAACACTGCACGCCTCCATTGATGTGGAATAACAGAGGAAATAAAAGTTGACATAGTTTCCTCTTCTTCTTTCCCCCCCCCCAACCCCCTGTTCCCCCCCTCTCTGCCTTGCTCTCTGTTGTTTTTTATATATCTGTGTTTTTCCTTGAAGTTGCTGCGGCATTGTCTCATTATGTGTCGACTAGCTGTGTAAGTGTAGTTATTATGCCTGTGTGTCTTTGCCTGCCGGTACTGTTCTTCCTCTCTCTCTGTCTCTGCTGTCTCCCCCCTCGGAGGATGAGGAGCTTTATGAGTACAACTCCTCCGAGGCGTCCCCCTCACATCTCCGGGGCGCCTGGGGAAGGGAACGTTGCATTCTTAAGAGGAGCAACTCAAACTGAACAAAGTCTACAGGAGTCAGGGAAGAAAAGAAACAAACAGCAAACTAACGAGATGGGAAGCAGAGATCATGTCAAATATATCGAGTTGGAAGGCCAATTTATAACCCATTGTTTCATGTTTTGCAATATCGAATACGTGGAGAGGGTATGCATATATACATAAAAGCACTTGATTTCCACGCACACACACATCGAGTGTTCCAATGTGATCTCCGGCTCCCTGTAACCTCCCCGCTCCCACGCTGTCTCCACTCCTGTTTCCCCCATCCTGCTTCTACAATAATGAATAGAATAATTGTCGTGTAACTTTGCAATCATCCAGCATTCGTCTCTGTTTCCTTTTCAAGGGCAACTTGATACTGCCCTTCTTTCACTGTACTGTACTTCCAGGAAACGTGATGTGGCCAATACCATCGTCAGTATTAGCGAATATGGCCTGAGAAAAGAATGGGAAGCCTTTTTCAAAAAGGACCTTTCAGCGGTTGATATCTGGGGAATTAGCGGAGGGAAAATATTTTTAGAGTTATCACATTCTGCTAGAGTGAGAAAGAAAAGAAATGAGCAACAGGTACCATTCTCGGGGCTTGACAGCAGCTATTACACTTAATTGCTCTTTGAAAACTACACTATTTTCACTTTTGGGTGACAAGGTGATAATTCACCTCTGCACAAGTTAAACTGGCAATGCTGTTGCACATGTGAAATAGCACCTCGCCTTCGCCACCTGTCAAAGCTGTCATCTCGGCATGGCGGAGGCGCACAATGAGAGCCGAGGGAAGTGTATCACCAACAGTCGTCTTCCACTTCTCGACTAAAAGACAGACAGACAGGCCTCCAGACGGCTTAATCACTGGAGGAGCCCATGCCCTCCAGCAACAAGGAGAGAAAGAGAGACCAGAGATAAAGAAAAAGGGAGGATCCCGGAGTGTGGGAAAGTGAAATGCAGGGATCTGAGAAGAGAGGAATGACTTGCTTTGGTCCGAACAGAGAAACATCAGTGGTTCAGTTTCAGTCGGTAGGATATTGGTTAAACTCTGTTTGAAGTTTTAATCAGGTTAAGCTGTTTACAAAGACCTGGTCCAGGGAGAGAACCCTGAGTGTGCTTATTAACCATGTTATTAGTTTTCTGATCATGAAGGGGATGTGAAAGCAAAGCCATACTTTCATATATTACTATGATGATTGTGCTTCATTGCAATTTTGGACTGCAATTTTGTATTTTCTAACATAGTTGATATCCTATTTCTTGAGATCATTCCTAAAAAGAAGTGACAATGGACAATGAACCCAGACAATTGGACAAGACTTAAAACAAAAACTGGAATGTGTCAAAGATTAAACAACACAATGTTCCTCCTCGACAGTAGTTTTACCAATATGATACTGTCAATTGTGGTAGACAAACCACTGCTGCTGTTAAGGCTAACTTTGAACAAACCTCCAAGCCATTGTTAAAGGTTTTTTATTTTTAAGATAGTAACAATACTATCAAAACTGTCCATTGGGATTATCTACGACTTGCTGTTTAACTCTGATCTATCATCTTTGCTACACAAAGTTTTACTGTGCACTCAATGTCAGTTTACCTCAGAATATATCAATGGCATGGATACATTATTATCTGTTCTTTTAAAATGTCTGATTGTATGAAGGCTTATGTGTCTTGCCATGTCATGCTGCAGTGTTCCTTGATCTTAGCAATTATTTTGGTGAGTACAATATTAACGTTGGCAATAAAAGGCCCAAAACCACAACATAGGAAGTTCCAAGGTAATTAATAACAAATGATCTACGACAATAATGCTCTTTGGGTTGTGTCAAGATGGTAACCCCCTATTTTCAAAACTCGGTTGAGGATCAGCAATTTTGATTGGTCAATGTGCAGCGAGTCTCGTAAGGTTTTTTATAAGGTTTCTCAAATCTAGTACCTCCCATTTTACTATCAGTGCAGACGCTTTTCTGCTTGCTCTCGCCTCTGCTTACTTTTTTATGCTGATTTTCCTATTTTTCTTCTCTGAAAACTTCGAGCAGCGGCTCCTGGACATTAACGTATCACTGGGACAGTTATTCTTCGTAAATAGATGGAGGGTTTCAGCCAAATTTCAATATTTTTACGACGACCTCAGTCTTACAGTAGCGTGGCCTAGCAACAGCGAAAGCCTGGTGCTGCATGCTATTTAGCTTAAGTTAGTTATCAGCAAAATGCCTCCGTTCTCTACAGATGACTTCCACAAACTTCTACAGAAGATGACCATGGTGGAAATGAAAATGCAACGGTTGGAAGTTAACGTGGAAGTGAATGGACTAGGTTGGAATGACACTACTTTACCAGTCTTGCAAAAGAATGGACAAAGGCATGCAAACTCACAGCTAGTTAGCAGCTACAATGATTCCAAGGAACATGAGTGCTGTGTACCGGGTAATACATCTACAAGTGGTAGTCCTCCCTGGAACTCTCTGGGTGCAAAGCCTAAGAGTAAATCATTTCCATGGGATTTTGGAGGACGAATAACAGGCAGAGCCCACCGCTCTGAAATCTGTGATATGACCGACTGGCCTACATTGTTATCACCCAGGAAGAGCGCCTCTTCAACCCCTATTCATACTAGGAAACAGCCGTGTACAGCTGCTAAAGGGAGAACTACAAACAATCCTCCTAAACCACCAAGTGTGCCAATCCAGAACAGATACGCTCCACTGAACGAGAATCGGAGATCTCTTTCTGATGACCTGGATAACCCGTCCTCTTCACACAGCAGGGTAAGGACCAATAGCTACTCCAAAAGTAAAAGGCTAGAGGGAAAGCTAACGACTGGGCCTGAAACTCTGATTGTGGGTGACTCTGCTGTAAGAGATGTAAAAGGTCTGTGTAGTAAGAACAACACCAAAGTACTCTGTTTTCCCAAGGATACAGTCTCTGACTTGGCTGAGAAGATCCTGCATATTGGGGCTGAACATCCGACTGTGAATAATGTGGTACTACATATTGGAACAGATGATGTTGTGAAATAACAGTCAGACGTGCTGAAAGAAGACTTTAAATGTCTGTTGGAAACTGTCAGCTCTCTAAATGCGGAGGTGTTCATCAGTGGCCCTCTACCGCCAGCCAGAAGAGGAGTGGAGAGATTCAGCAGATTGTTTGCACTGAACACGTGGCTTTCAACTGTCTGTACTGACCATTCTGTCCATTTTATTGACAATCTTACATTTTTCTGGGACCGCAGACATCTTTTTAAGGCAGATGGAGTTTGCCTGAACAAGTCAGGAGTGAAATTGTTTATCTCTAACATATTCAACTGCCTGCATCATCAATCTGTTCCATCTGCCAAGGAGAAGCAACAAGAGGAATCAAAACAAGAGAAAGACACAACACATCGCGCAGAAAACCTTGAAGAAGTATCACTGCACCTGCCTGAGGGATGTCTTGATTATGGGAGACCTATGACACAAATGGAGGAGTCTCCACCGCCCTTCACCCCCCCTATCACCTTTGAGGATACTCTTCCTTCACCCCCCAGCTCTCTCTACTCTCCGTTCACCCTTTCACCCTCGCCTACCCTCCTGGAGATCGCTGAACACATGAAGGAGATACAGAGGGATGGCACCAATATCTTCCTGGAGTTCAATGACCGCATGAAGGCGATATGCAGGGTTGGCAGCATGTCCTTTACCCCCGCCCCTCAACGCCGTCCACCACAATCACCGAAGCAGAGACACGCACCATCTCCCCCGTCTTCATCACTGTGCCTACGTCAACCACCTCCCCCCCTTTCAAGACAGCATCTGCGGTCTCCGAAGCCTGATAAGAATGTGTGTGTACAACACGCAGCAAACTCTAATTGATATGTGCTGGGTCCAGTCTCAAGGGCGTATGGCACTCTCAACTCTTTCCAGGACATGCCGGGGCCCTGCCTGCCAGTAGCTTTGCCGATATCTGTGTTGATAGGTAATAGATTAAGAGCGGTGAATCAGCTTAGAAACAGGAAGCGCTCAAACGTTTTTGTGAGTTTATCAAATTTAGCAGTGATTCCATGTCAGCCACAGCTTGCCATAAAAAATCTGACTGATAAGTGTATTTAACAAACTTAAACTAGCTTTATTAAATGTCAGGTCTTTGGCAGGAAAAACTTTGTAATCAATGATTTTTATCACTTGGCACAATCTCGATTGTATGTGTTTAACGGAAACTTGGATTGAACAAAATAACAGTGCAGCTGTTATCGAATCAACACCTCCCAACTTGAGTTTTATGAGTCAGGAAAGAATGCATAAGAAAGGAGGTGGAGTTGCTATTTCGTTCAATGATTCCCTTCAATGCAGGAAGACATCTTATGGGAACTTTACTTATTTTGAATATGTGGCCCTTCAGCTGAAATGCTCCTCTCGAGCTCTGTTCCTAAAATATCTATCTAGACCACCCAAATCACACTATGGACTTAATTATCTCAAAGGGTCTGAATATCTCTAAGGTTGTGGTGACTGATGTTGCACTCTCTGATCATTCCTGTGTTTTCTTTGAGAGCTCTATTTCTGTTCACAAAAAGGTTAAAAAAGCGATATTTAACTGAAAATACTAGGGAAATGTTTACTCAGAATTTTTCTTCCACACTTTCCCCTGCTAACATCTCAGTAAATTAGCTAGTAGATCATTTTAAGTCAAAAATTCAAAATGTTATAGATGTCATTGCTCCAACTAAGGTAAAGGAAGTGACTGGCAAGAAAATATCTCCATGGAGAAAGGCCATGACCGTGAAAACAGAAAAAAGAGTGTCGCAAAGCTGAACGCAGTTGGCGAAAAACAAATCTCCAGGTTCAGTTTGAAATTTATAAAGAGAGACTTGGCTTTTATCATTTATAATTGAAAATTGCACGACAGTCTTTCTTCTCTGACATCATTGCCAAAAAAACAACAACGCACGTGCCTTGTTTGCTACCGTTGACAGACTAACAAACCCCCCAGTGTCAATAGCCTCTGAATTTCTATCCACCAGGGCCTGCAATGAATTTGCCTCCTTCTTCACTGACAAAATTCAGAAAATTAGACAACAATCAGTGCCTCTGTATCAGGTACAGAACATGTGTTGTCCCTGTGTCCACTTAAAATCAATTCAAACTCCATGACACAATTCCATCAGATTAATGATAAAAACCTAGAGGACATTATTCAACTTCTGAAATCCTCCTCCTGCTGCCTTGATATTATTCCAACATGATTTTTCAAAAATGTTTTTCATTGCATGGCCTCAGATCTATTTCATATCACTCAGGTATTTTTCCACAGGCCCTGAAAACTGCAGTCATTAAACCACTCTTAAAAAAGAATAATCTAGATGCTTCAGTAATGAACAATTATAGGCCCATATCAAACCTCCCATTTGTAGGTAAAATCATTGAACAAGTAGTTTTTCAACAGTTGAGAAATGTCTTGCATTTACATAACTGTTTCGATGTGTTCCAGTCAGGCTTTCGTCCAAACCACAGCACTGAGACTGCTCTTGTAAAGGTCTTCAATGACATCCACTTAAACACAGACAGTGGCAGAACTTCAGTGTTAGTATTATTAGATCTCAGTGCTGCGTTTGACACTGTTGACCACAACATATTACTAGACCGACTGGAAAACTGGGTGGGACTTTCAGCAACAGTTCTACATTGGTTTGGATCCTACTTAAAGGACAGAAAAAACGTTGTTTCTATAAGCAAATACACATCCGAGTGACAAATATGACATTTGGGGTTCCTCAAGGCTCCATCTTGGGGCCTCTTCTCTTTAACATCTATATGCTACCGCTGGTTCAGATAATGAAAAACAACAACATAAGTTACCATAGCTATGCGGATGTAACCCAAATGTACATAACCATTTCACCAGGAGACTATACTCCAATTCAAACACTGAGTAAGTGCATTGAACAAATCAATGACTGGGTGTGTCAGAACTTTCTCCAATTAAACAAAAATACAACTGAGGTAATGGTTTTTGGAGCCAAGGCAGAACGTATAAAAGTTAGCGCTGAACTTCAGTCTGCAATGTTCAAAACAACAGATAAAGCCACAAATCTAGGTGTAGTCATTGACTCTGACCAGAGCTTCAACAGTCACATTAAAACAATTACTAAATCAGCCAACGTATCTAGGATTAAAAGACTAATGTCACAGCAGGATTTGGAAAAACGTGTCCATGCTTTTATCTTCAGTAGACTCAACTACTGTAATGGTGTCTTCACAGGTCTCACTAAAAAATCCATTAGAATGCTGCAGCTGATTCAGAACGCTGCTGCTCGAGTCGTTAACAACACTCCTGTTCTGAAGTCTTTACACTGGCTTCCTGTGTGTCAAATAATTGATTTCAAAATACTGCTGCTGGTTTATAAAGCTTTAAATGGTTTAGGCCCAAAATACATTTCTGACCTCCTGCTAAATTATGAACCATCCAGATCTCTCAGGTCTTCAGGGACTGGTCAGCTTTCTGTCCCCAGAGTCAGAACTAAACATGGAGAAGCAGTGTTCAGTTATTATGCTCCAAATATCTGGAACAAACTCCCAGAAACCTGCAGGTCCGCTGCAACTCTTAATACTTTTATTTTTACCGCTGCTTTTAATTAATATATTCATATCTTAAACTGCACTTTAACTTTTATTATCTTTGCTGTTAAATTAGTGTTTTTAAATGTCATTTTATATCATTGCTTTAGGATGAGTGTTTCTAGATATCATTTTATAATATGTTTCTTAATGCTCTTAATGTCTTTCATTTGTGTAAAGCACTTTGAATTGCCTTGTGTTGCAAGGTGCTATATAAATAAACTTGCCTTGCCTTACACACAATCTTTTTGGAAGGAAATATAAATAATGGTGTAGCAACAATACAATGATAAGATAATACATTTGATTCTGGTTTTGGTTTTTACTCCTTCAGTATGCGTGCACCCTATCAAGTAAAGAAACCTTAATCATTGCACTAGAGTCTACTGCCTTAATGAAAGTTCTATCCATAGCCTCAATACATATTCTAAATGAGACCATAGGCACCACCTGCCCCCTCTAGGATCCTCAGGTATCACCTTTCTGAACTTTCAGACCTACTTTTAAGTGTACTGAATAATTACCGCAACGCAGGTAAGCTATGTGTCTAGCTCATTAGTAAACACATGGGTGTCTGGGAGCAATAAGTACCCCAGGCCTTTTCCACTTGTCAAAGCATTTTTGTGTGAGTGTTTATGTGTGTGCACACATGTTTGCTAGAGACAAACAGCAACCAAATTCATGGTAATTAACCACCTGATGAGGACAGTATTATTGGCAATTACCAGGTTTTGCATTATCGCAAGTTTTAAAATGTGTGTGTATGTGTGTGTGGTTCTGGGTGAATATTTATGAATGCAGGTGTGTGAGCTTATATCAGATAGACAGATTAGAGATGGTAAATGAGAATGTAGTCAAGGAGTGGAGAGAGTGTTGATCGGTGTCGATAACAACGTTGGCAATATTTGGATTTTAAAACAAGTGCTCCAGTTTCCACTTTAGATATAGTTGACATGACTGGATATATTTGTGTTTGTACTACCACCATTATACATTTCCCCCATCGTGCTAGATAGGGTAACCTAACCCCCATATTCCTATAAACAATATGAGGGAAATTACTCAATGAATGGCTCCATGACCTTTACATCCAGTAACGGTGTGTATGTTTGGACTTATTTGTGTGTGTACCACCACCAATACATATGTCCACCATGGTGCTTGTTGGGGTAAACTAACCCAAACCCCCAGATTCCTACATACTATCCTTGTAAATATCCCCAATGTTTCCATTACTTTTACATCCAGTAAAGGCGTGTTGGTTTGGATTTGTTTGTGTGTGTCAGTACATGCAAGTGTTGAACTGAATCACCACTCAGACTGATAAAATGGCTCAGAGTGATATAAAGCCATGTTTTTTAAAGCTATTAAGAATAATGTATCAAAGGAAAACATTTACATATTTCCAAGGACAGTACATATTTTGAGGCCAGTATTTATCAGAATCGGACTAAAGGATGGTCTTAAATGCAGTATATAATTTAAAAAATGTTTGACTGAAAATGAATAGAAAATTAACCATTGACTTAAGTTTAGCCAATCCATATTGTTAATTTTTCAGATGAAAATCCAATACATTTTACTCAGTGATGTTTTCTTCTGCAAAAACATATTTAATGTTTGCATAACCAACTTAATATCTAAGGTAGGAATTATTAGACAAAATTAGGAACAATTAAGTATTTATGTTTAATATGTGAATATGGGTTTATAAATAGGGATGGGATTTTATCAAAAAATAAATAGTTAAAAGGAAACAAAATGAAGAGCAAACTGGAGCAGGAATGAAATGATGCAGCTGGCAGATGACATACATCTGATAAATCATAAAATAAGGGAAATATCCCCAATAAGGAAGCATTCAAAAGTGATTTTAAAAAAGAAGAAAAAGTCTTGAAATTGAATGCAAAAAGTGACCTAAAAATAACTGATGATGAATTACTATGAACATTTTTGGTTCAGCTAACATATTATTCATGTATGATGATATGTTGTACAATCATTCCAAAGCATGTCTCAGATGGTGTGCTGTCATCGAGGATCTACTGTTACATCATTTATGAGTGCACTGCTTAAATGTAAGCCTATTTTAAAACCCACATATTTGATAAATAGATTTTATTCTTTTTATTTTTTGTCTCCTATTCACAATAATATATACAAATTAGGGCTGTCAGTCGATTAAAATATTTATATATATATATATATATATAATCGCATGATTGTCCATAGTTAATCGCAATTAATCGCAAATTAATCGCACATTTTTGATCCGTTCTAAATGTACCTTAGAGGAATATTTTTCAAGTTTGTAATACTCTTATCAACATATGAGTGGACAAATATGCGTTATGCTAATGTTTATTATCATTTGAACAATGACAAATATTCTCATGAATATTAAACACAACAACCTCTGAACATTACAAATATTCGCCTCAATTCAACCTGGAACCTCTCTCATTCAATAATACAATACAAATGGTGTGTGTGTGTGTGTGTGTGTGTGTGTGTGTGTGTGTGTGTGTGTGTGTGTGTGTGTGTGTGTGTGTGTGTGTGTGTGTGTGTGTGTGTGTGTGTGTGTGTGTGTGTGTGTGTGTGATGGATCGTTGGAGCTATGTGCAACTCAAGGCAGCTCGAACGGGAGCTGCCTGGACGCTGCAATCATGTTGCGCACTATCCGTGCTGAGTGTGCTGACTTAGTTTTCCTACAATGTCCCACTGTCTGGCTTCCTGCATAAAGTCAAGTGCTCGGCGCAGTTGTGGCGAAATGTCGCTCCTCTGTTTTCATTTAAACAGCTCCTTATATCCGTTAGCGCAGCTAGCTAGTACCAGATGCTAACAACAACAATGCACGTAAGGTCTCTCTCTCTCGCTCGCTCGGGCCACACATACACACACCCTGCCGGTCCTCCCGATGGCCAGTCGGTGCCTGCCGGTGAGCGTGGAAGTGTGGTCTGCTGCAAGCGGGCAGCAGGAGCGGGGCTGTCAGCATCAGCTTGTAGATGGTATTTTAAACTCGATGCGCTCTGGAACTACGGGGCGGCCGAGGAAAAAAAATACACATGCGTTAATCGCGTTAAAATAATTAGTGGCGTTAATTATTTGTTGCGTTAACGCGTTATTAACGCGTTAACTTGACAGCCCTAATACAAATACATATTCACTCTAAGTGGATTTCATAAAGGCCCAACACTCTGTATTTTGTAGCAGCATAATTGCAGTGAGCATTTGGGTTATACAAGCATATTGTGCATCTAGTACTGTATGTGTTTGTTTGTGTGCGTGTGTGTGTGCGTGTGCGTGTGTGTGCGTGTGTGTGTGTGTGTGTGTGTGTGTGTGTGCGCGTGCGTGTGTGTTTAAGCTTATTTGTCATGCCTACCTTTCTTCCACTTAAACCAGAGAAAGTGAAAATTACACCACTAATGCCAACTGTGATCCACTACATCTGCGCTTCACAGCGAGCTCACCAATCCCACCATATGTCTTTAATTGCCAGCCATGCTTTACAGAACCTATTTCACACACACACACACACACACACACACACACACACACACACACACACACACACACACACACACACACACACTGTATCCTCCTTTTACCACAGTATGTGCGTACACAAGTATGCATTTGAATTGTTGCCTTTTCCTTGTCCTATCTGCATGGAATATGTGTGTGTGTGGTGTGTGTGTGTGTGTGTGTGTGTGTGTGTGTGTGTGTGTGTGTGTGTGTGTGTGTGTGTGTGTGTGTGTGTGTGTGTGTGTGTGTGTGTGTGTGTGTGTGTGTGTGTGTGTGTGTGTTCTTTACATGTCTTGTGCATTGTGCTAATATGACCTCAGCACTCATCGGTTCAAATATCTCACAATGAAGGCAGACTTTCTGACAGAGGTACTTGGCCACTAGTGAGACAACCAGCACTGTGTTTAAGATTACACTTCCGTTACCCATGAGCACACACACACACACACACACACACACACACACACACACACACACACACACACACACACACACACACACACACACACACACACACACACACACACACACACACACACACACACACACACACACACACACACACACACACACACACACACACACAGGTCCTTTGATTTTGGCCACAAGCAAACGGCCCATCAAGTCACCCTTTCATGCAGACAAGTAACACAACTTCTGTTTTCAATGATCAGTGTGTCTCTGCCTTAACCTCATAGTTTTTGCTACTTTTCTTGAAAGCTGCTTTTTTGCCGGAAAGGCTGGCTAGCATATTTTGTTGGAGTCTTTATGTGAATTATACCTCAAGAGTTTTCAAGAGTTTTGATTTCTATGAGAGATACACTACTTAAGTAAATACCCCACTGGTGAAGAATTATACATGTCTTAAAACGTATCCTAATAAGACTACTAAGTATCATCACGCCAAACATTTTTCCACTGTTACTGTAGCTTGGTGGTGTGTTGACCTTAAGTCCTGCGACTGTGATTTATTTTGTTTATAACATTAGCCTTTTGCTTCTTGAGATTGCATTTTCACTTTAATAAAAAGCGTGTGTTTATATGTGGAGATTCTCCTGCTGAACAAAACGTGTATGTATCATAAACGTGTGGTTGCCACTGATCTTTTGAAATATTCCCAAATCTGATGGTTTAATCTTGGTTCGGTCTAGATCATTTCAGGGGTTCCAATGCATGTTTAGTGCTTTAGGAAAGATCTCAAGAACGACCAGAAAAGCTCTTTACTTTAAAGTGGACCTATCATGCTATATTTGAAATATATATTGTAGGTTTTTTTTTTCAAAATACCAAACAGATCACCCATTGTAGCCATGCCTCATACTGCACAAACCCCTCTTTTGAAGCCCTGTTAGAGAGACGCAGATTTTGGGTCCTTAGCTTGAACAAAATAAATGAGAGGAGGCGGAGCTAATGCCTGATCAGAATTCTACTGGAGATAAAGTTAAATTTGGTTATGATAAAACGCCATCCTGTTTAAACCACGTCCAGGATTATTTCTGAAATAGTATGGAGCTCAAATGCTTTTTCTCCTGCAGGTTTATCACAAGGTGAGTTCCTTTTTTATTTCCTGCTTTTTAAACACATGTGCTTTCTAGTACCTCATTCACACCAACGGTGTTTCAGGGCCGGTTCGGAGCTGGAGCTTGAAAAGCACCGGGTTTTCCTGTTCACACCGCAGCGGAGCAGTCTCTTAGCTCCGGAATCCGGTTCGTTTCAAGCACCAAAAAATTGTCTGGCCAGAGCAAAAGCACCGCATACGTCACGCTTACGTCGAGGCGGGAGCAGGGGAAGGGGCGGGATCAACTCCTGAACAACAACAACAAGCCCGCGTTGTATCCAGTTTGTACACAACGATGGAGAAACTTAACAAGCAGCAGTGGTCCACTGAAGAGACCTACTACTTACTGGGAATCTGGTCTTCCGAAGAGGTACAGAGGAAGCTGGAGCACAATCGGCCATTGTTGTTGTTGGTGTCAGCTGTGAGGGGTTTCCGCGCGGTTTGGCTTTATGAAGCAGGCGCGCAAACGGTTACGTCATGACGCAAACGATGACGCAATGACGCAGCACCAGTCCGACTCTGGGCAGTGTGAAAAGAGCCGGAGCTAAACCGAAGAACCGGTTCTGAACCTGAAAAGCTCCAGCACGGAGCTTGAACCGGAGTTGCGTTGGTGTGAATGAGGTATAAGACAGGCTAGCTCTGAGTGTTAGCGAGGCTTGCTAATGTAAACAAAGGTGTCAAAAACACGTCAGGCATTGTTTCTGATAGCAATTTTCTGTGGGTCCGCCGCCAACTTGACATCAGTTCGGATGGAATCTGTATCCGCTCGTTGTACCCCCGTTTTTTAAAGATTTGGGTACGGAGGAAAAGAGAGGGGGTTTTATTTTCTGACGCTGCGTGAGTTCCCCGACGCACCGGGGACACATATCTATGTATAAAAGACATCACAAAGTGCATGTTGCATGATAGGTCCCCTTTAAATCAAGTTGGGGATGTCAAACTACACCTTACCTCATGCTTACATTGTGTGAAATGCAGGTGTCACAATTAACTCCATAGGTACTGTTTCTACATGACTTTGCTTCTGGCTTCTATGTCGTGACACAAAAGCAGCCCAATACAATGTGCAACCTCTCAAGTTTACAACATTAGACTAGTGTCACTGCCATCTAATGTGTGTACAGGAGGTGACACTCCCAGAGAGTTTGAACCACCGAACAACAACAGCACTTGTGAGGAGACCTCCGGAGCCCAATGTGAGAGTACTTGTTAATTGGAAGCAATGGGTCTAATTGATGTGAGAATATACGGCATGTACCTCTCGTTTCTCTCCCTCCCTTTCACTAAATCTCTGTTTACGAAAAGCCCACTTCTCAAAGTGTGAGAGGTGCTCGGCTGCGAGCTCTGCCATTTCCTCCTCGGCAATCCTCCACGCGCTCATGCAAGTCCTTACACTCCCGTCAACACTTTCTCTCCTGCTTGTCAATCTCAACCTTCCGAAGTCCTGGTCCACGTTTTAATATATGAAATGAACAAGGGAGCGGGGGGTAATGTAAGTAATACGATGTGAGGAGCGATGTTCGCACGCATTCACGGCATGTACAGCACTGTTTGAATAATGTAATACTTCAAGTTTGATAATGTATGGCTATACTGTAGATAGGTCTCCACTGCAGCCAAGTATTGATTGCGTGAAGCACATCTACAGTAGGCCTACAGCAAATGGTGCGGGTTCATATCAATCTTTACACGGCCTACTGTATCTCCGTAACCAGATACCTCGTCTGATTACAGAGACCTCAGGGCCGCTGCTGTTAATGACATTTATTGATAAATCCAATTCCTGCGCCAATCGGGGGAGGTTTGGTTTAATACTACAGATGTGTGAATATGCGTGGATCCGCACATGTGTGTATCTGTTATGTGTCAGAGTGCAAGTACATTCATGTGTATTGCAGCCCCTTTGGCCCCTCCTCTGGGTGTACTAATGAAGAGACGGCCACTCCAGACGTGTGGCGCGTGCCCTACAACAGCTCCCGAAGATTCAAGGGACAATTTCGATATTAATGATTTATGCCGTATTTGCATACAAACCTAATGCAAACCCACTCCAGATAATCACATTTTGCCAGGTCTGAATTGAGTTTTGCGGATGTCTTTGCCACCCCCCTCGCCTTCTCCTCCTACCCAATAACAGTGGAATGTGGGTGACCCCCAACACAAGGGGTTTACAAGTGGACACATAAAGAGGGGCTGTAATAGTGCGTTTTGCTATGAAACACAAGGATCTATTTTCTCATCCGAGCTTCATCAAACAACTGTAGTATGTGTGGTAGAACTGGCAGCAGTCACAGTAGAAATTATAGTTGAAGGGAGGGTAGTATCAACAGGCGTGGGAGAAGTTCATTTACCCACGTACTGAACTGATATTCTACTCATTGTACACTGCTGTATACTTCTAGGTCACTGCATTCCTGCACTCAAGTATATCTTCTTTTTACAACTATACTTATCGGGTTGCAGATATCACTAATTTCATTATGATACAGTAAGTTGATAATTGATAATCAATGAAAATATCAAATACAGTTCATACATATTCAATGTTGGTGTACTGTATGACAGACTTCAACATTGTGGTATTAAAGAGTACCACTCTGCTCATTGTCCGGTTCATATTAGTATGTAGTGCCTCTCCTGTGACATGTCTCCATGCTTACATGTTCAACAACTTCTTTATTTTTATCATACTGTGCTGTAGCACCTCTTTGCACCCTCTGTATGAAACCAGAGCCGAGTCTGCTCTGATTGGTTAGCTGGAAAGCTCTGTTGTGATTGGTCAACTGCTCAGAAACTTCTATTCAGACTATCACGTACAATGTGAGTGCTAGCCAATAGAAGCGCCAGTGTTACATAGTGGATAAATGTACCATTTGGCTCTTAAATAAAAGGTCAGGAAATGTTGCTCTAGAAACCGTACTAGTAATAGCAGTACTAGTGGTAGTATTTGAAATCATAGTTATGATACTAACAGTACTCGTAGAGACTGTGATTATCTTATCAACACTAAACACACTTACTGGTGGGTTTACATTTGATTTACAGCATGCAGTCCATCACAGGGTTAACACTGACTCACGTTCAAACCTATAGGTCGATTATAATTACAGTCAGACTACGTTAAACTAACAACAGGTAAGTCCTTCTCTATAAAGGTCGAGCAGTCCTCGTTACAAAGGGAACTGCACACAGTACATAGCTTGTCTTCAAACACCTTCTGATTAAACACAAAGGCTCAATTAAACAGAACATATCCATATATGTATATACTAATCTAACAATCTAATGTAAAGATATGTCATCATGTTAAGCTATGAAAGAGCCCTGCTCCAGAACATCGCATGTTGCCAGATGGAAAGGTCAGGTAAACACGTGTAGCTGCATTGCTTCACGAGTATACTATTATTATATTATATCTACTGTCCATTTATCAATGTAAACACGAGCTCTACATTTCTTTAGCCATTCTTTTATTATCCACATAAATAAAAGACACATTTATGGTTGTAGTTGATAAAACTGGAAAAATAATAAAACGTCAAGTTAATAAATGATTAAAAATGGAAAGTCTAGATTTATGATGATCATGAATAGAGACAGCAGCTGAGTAAATACTATACATGAATACAACATTCTGCATCTCACCGTTACAGTCCTTTTTATTTATTCAATGCTTTATTATTTTGCTTGCTTTTCAAATGTGGGTAATTGCCTACTCTGTCTGAAAATCTCTACATTTCTAATGCGAATGTGTCACTGATAAATCTCAGTTTACACTGTTCGAACGAAGTCATGTTTCCCTGTCTGCATGTTCCATCTCTATATACTGTATTTTAAAGCTTTACAGCCATTTGGGGGTTTTATGTCTTCCTACAAGGCCCTTTAGAAACCACCGCTAAACAGTGAGAGAGCATTGTAAAGAAAGAAAAAAGGAAAAGAGAAAAAGCATTTCCTTCTCGGGTCTCAAGGAGCGGCTGTAACCTTAGCAGAATCATGCAAGTTGACAGTTCATTTTTCACAGGGTCATAGATCGACGAGTCTTATAAAGTAATGGGCTTTTGGGAGCTGGCTTTATGAGAGCTAAGATAGTTATAAGACATGTGGAGGAGGTGGCACGGGGAGCTGAGGTCCTGCTCTTACTCATCCAGGGTTATTCCCTCCATGCTGGGGAGCGGGAGGGAGGCGCTGCACTTCCAGTAATATAAACGCGTAATAAAGATTAATCTGTTGCTGGTCGGCAGGCTGATAGCTTCTAAACTGGCTTGAAATAAGGCTGAAATCACTTCAGGGCCAATCTCAAGACCTTTAGTGAGTGTCTGAGATTCCTTTGTGGGTGTCAGGGCAAAACACGAATATGTGTTTATCTACTGTGTGCAGTGCTGGGAAATCAAATTTGTGTACCAAAAACACGTGTGTATTCATGACTTTGGTGAAGCTGTCTGTGGACACATGTGTGTGTGCGTCTGTGTGTGCTTGTCAGTGCAAGAAGGTGTTAAACACACTCACCAGGTGCATCCGGCCTCTTCATGCCCCCTGCAGGTGCTTCGCCTCCCAGGCCGTTGAATGCGGGAAGGTTGTCATTGCTGTAGGCTCTGAGGACAGACAGCATGTTCATCTGCTGCTCCAGGTGGCTCTGCTGCTCAGCCTTCAAGAGTCCCGGAGGCCCCCCGGGAGACAGGAGGGCCAGGCCTTGCTGCCATTGCTTCTCCAGTGGCAACGCCTGGTTCTTGGATTGGGGGACGAGAGACAGTGGTGTCATGGTAGACGCTGCCAAACCGCTCCTTAGGGGCAGGGAGGAGTTGTCTTGAAACATGTTGGAGTGGTTCTGGAGGTGGTCAGAACCTGGACTTTCTTGTTCCTCTCTCTCCATGTCCATTTGCCCATCCTCATCTCTTTCCTCCTCCTCTTCGGCCACTCCCCGCTCCTCTTCCTCTTCATCCGAGTCATTCTGTTGCAGCTGTCTTTTAGGGGTGGTTGAAGGAGTCTCACTAGCACTGCGTCGCCCAGCCTTTACCAACTCGTCATCTGACACAACCTGGTCGTTTTCGGTGTCCCCCCTCACCCTGATATGGTCATCTCCAGCTGAAGGTGCTCCTCCAAAGGCCTGAATAGGAAGGTCTAGACCCTGTTCTGCTGGGCCCAAATAAACTTGAAGGCCCTGGTTGGCCATCTGGGATCCATCATACATGCCACCAAACCTCCTGTAAAAGTCACTCTGGAAGGGGTTGTAGGGCTGGTCCATATGGTTGTTCCAGCCTCCCTGGTTTTTCTCTCCATTTCTTTCTTCGTCTTTGTCCAGGGCACCACCAGCATGCTTGGCGTTGGTGGAGGTGTTGGGAGAAGTCTCTCCATGAAGCTCCTTGCTTGCTTCAGACCGCTGCTGTTGGGCCTTACCCATGTGGTTGGCCTGGAGGTGCAGAGCCATGAGCTCCAATGAGGAGGTGGAGTAGGAACAGAAGAGGCAGCCATGCCATGCCACATTATCATGGATGGTGGTAGAAGAGCCGGGGATCGATCCAGATCCAGACTCAGGCCGGACTGACACAGACAAATCAAGCGGTTCATACTGCGACCCAGGTTTGCCAGGCGCTGGTTTCTGTTTGATCTCGACCTTATCTTCCTGCTCAGCCGAGACGGCCCGCTTTGCTTTGGGCTCACCGTTGTCATGGTAGAGCTGAGCCTGGGGCTGGGCTTGACCCTGGTTGTCCTTCAAATCCTTTTTCATGGAGCTGAGGACAAAGCTGTCCATAAAGGCCTGGAGAGAACCTTGAAAGTGAACTCCGTTTCCCATCATGCTTTGGTAAGCCCTGCTAAGGTCGGAGAAGCCATCTGGCGCTGTTGAGACAAGGGCGGACTGGCCGTCGGTCGTCTTCATGTTCTCAGCAGAGGAGTCAAAGCGGCGGTCTCCGCGCTCACGATCTCGGTCGTGCGGAGACATCATGCCAGCCGATGCCCACTGATGGGGCAGCAATGGACCAGACCTGAAGTCCAGGTTGGGTGGCATGCTCTTGAAGACATTACGGAGGACATCCGGTCGGGCAAAGATTCCGCCACCAGTCGCCTTCCCATGATCCTCCTTGTGGTCAGAAGAAGCATTGTGGCAAGAGGATGGAGCCGAGGTCGTGGAGCCGTTCTGGCGCTCGCGGTGGTGGCGCTCCAGGTGGTACTTCAGACTGGCAGACTGTGTGCCAGCATAGTCGCAATGAGGGCACCGGTAGGGTTTCTCTCCTGAGAGGCCAAGAAAGAGACAGAGAAACAGAAAGGGAAAGAGCGGGAAAACAGTGAATAATTAACCTGATTATTAGATTGACTGGATATCAAAATCTATTTATTGGAGTAGGGAATGTGGACCCGAGGGTCATGTAACCTCCCTGAACAAAGAAAATTAGGTCAAATGTGTCGAGCTAAAAAGAAAAGATATGCATTTCATTAACTTCTTTAAAAAAGAGGGTATATTGCAACGCCTTGGTTTTAGTTTGCATCCAAACACGTGCAGTTTCTTAATAAAAGGTTCATGGGAAAAACAAAACAATAAAGCACACATTCATATAAAGTACAAAACAACGGAAATGAACAGGATCTGGCACTGAATCAACAATCACATGCTTTTCAGCAGCTCAATCGGTGAGCGTGTCATACTGCCAGTGTGTGTGTGTGTGTGTGTGTGTGTGTGTGTGTGTGTGTGTGTGTGTGTTTGGACTGGGATAGGGTGCTGGAGTAGGCATCTGAATATGGGTCGATCCAGCCGCGCCAAGTGAGCCATCACTCACATCAACACCATAAACAACATTTCACCATATGGTGCTTTCAGTCCACTGCAAGAGATCATATTTTCAACTGACAACAAAACTGTCTCGATGCGGTGTGTGTGTGTGTGTGTGTGTGTGTGTGTGTGTGTGTGTGTGTGTGTGTGTGTGTGTGTGTGTGTGTGTGTGTGTCTGCCGTGGGGTCATCCTGCCTCTGTTCTGGCCTTGTTCGCTGTCAGGCCTGAGAGTACACTGTCTGGGACATTCTCTATTTGCAGTTTATCTTGAGAAGCATAAATCAGCCAAGGCATAACATTTCCCCAACCGCTACCACACGGTTGAACACACTATGTATGATACACCATGTTGCACACATAAGTCAATGAGCATTTCAAATACAAAAGGCAACACATGTGAACCACATGCGTGTTGCAGTGCAGCCCCATGATAGGGAGCAATATGATTCAATACCGGATACGCAGATCAAAGAGATTTACATTACGGTAAAAGAGGGGTGAATGTGTTTTACATATATTTATTTATGCCGCACATCCATATTAATGAATATTCTTGATAATGGTATAACACCGGCATTATTCTGCCAGAAGTGGATCTTCCATTGGAATGATACTTATGTTGAAATAGAACACATCCTGCTAGCAATTATAATAGGCTTGGAGTCTGAGCCAGATTTGGATTCATTAAACAATGAACAGAGAGTGGGAAAAATGCTAAGCTGGATTTTTCTTTTTAAATATATACATATAAAAAGTTTCTGTAAGAGGGATAACAGTGACTGTGTGAAACGAGAGGGGGTTTGCTGGAGAGAAGGAATAAAAGGATGAAGGTGGCGTTGTGTGTATGCACATTTCTATATATACAGTATAGGGCTGTAAACTGTTTAGATTATACACATGGAAACCATTTTATAAAAGGAAAAAAGGCATTGTTACGCAAGACTGGTTTGAATGATTTAAGTCGGGCTGTGTAGTAAATCATGGATATAATTAGCAAATGGCATACTGCTCAAGTAATTTATCATTATTTAGAGGGCACCATTCCAGAAAAAGACTGCGATCTGCAGACCTACTGCAGAGTTCTCAAATAAAGGGCCACAAACACCAGCTCAATACAATATTGATACAGCACGGAGAAGAATAGGAGGGTGCACAAAAGAAAATTGAAGGTGGAAAGGCTGAGGAGAGAAGACACAAAAAGAGAAAGGGAGCATGCAGAGTCAGATAGCCTGATATCTTTTATCCTACGCTAGAGTGGCTATGAAGCATAGAGTATATTTAAAATAAACCGTACGAGATGAGCTTTTAACCCAATAAGTGCTTCTCCTGTGAGCTGCCGCGCAGAGGCTCAGTGCTGATTCAATAAGGAAACGTCCCTGATGCAAATGATCATTCTCAATTCCTCTAACTGGACAAAATGATATTCTAGGAGCCAAATTAGACAGAAATTAGACTGATCTGATCTTTTTCCCCCTCCTCTGTCTTTCCTTTCCGTGTAAGAGGTTGTTAATGTTCATGGGGGGGAAATACAGATTAATGTGCCATCTACATATCTAAAATGAGAATGAAAAGCACAGGATAGTATGTGTTTGACACTACCGTATGTTGACGTTAACTGGGTATGGCAAACTGAACATATAAATACAAACAGCTGATTCCAGTTTTTCATTAAAATCAAGCATTTAAATATATCTGGAGCGAGTGAGACAGACGACAAGTACATTTTCTGCATCTACGTATGTGAGTGAGCACCATTTGGAATGTGTGCGAACACATGTTTATGCATGCTTGTCGGCCTCAGCCTGTGTGTACGTGTGTGTGTGTGTGCTTGTGTCTTAGAGGGCCATTTGGACTGGGTAAGACATCTGCTCCATCATACGTCAGGGGCCTGGTGTGACATCTGGGGAATATACTGTATCCTGCCTTGCAACATTACACACAATTTACTGCTAAAGGTCATTATGTACCCGTTAATCCACTTTTAATTGATATCAGCGCAAACAGCACAACCTCCCAGCCACATGACAGATCACTGCTGCCACAAAACCAGAAAATTGCTACCCGGGATTAAAAATAGAACGGTCAACTTTTCCCTGTTGTTTGTCTTGGCTTCTGTAAACTAATTTGGACATTTTGTTCCTGCCAAAGATATATAAAAATGCATCGCTGCTGCTTTTTTTTCTTCTTTGACTTGAGTTCATAAACATCTAGGTGACACCTTGGTGGCTGTAAATCTTTCTTCTGATGATTGCCGCACTGGGATCTGCCCTCGCATAGTGTGTTTCCACGTCATGTGGCATGTACTGATTTCATCTGGCTGTGTGCGAATTGTGACGGCGCCATAGAAACAAGTAAAGATAAATACCCCAACCTGTACAGAGGGGCAATTAAAACGGCTTAATAGATATGACATACTGGAAGATGAATTTCCATTTGGCTGCAAGAGGGGGAAAAAACACCAATAGGATGTTTGAAAGACTGAATAATGGATAGAAGCTGTTTTACATCTGTTTCAAGTATATCTGCTTAGTTTGTGGTTTGTGGTGCATTTCGAATGCTGTCAGGGTTAACGGTTCCATTGCCTCGGGACAAAGTGACACCATAGATGGACAACATATACAGTCGGTCACTTTGGATAAATATGTCCGCAGAATGGCAAATACAGGAGTGAATCATTTGTTTGATGGGGACTATTTTCACTGCGGATTAATACACATCTATTGCTTGGCAAACGTTGATTAATTTCCCACCCACTTTTATAATTATTTTTAACCAAACTACAATATTTTCATTAACTTAATCACGGAGTTGTGTTCACACTTCAGGAAAGGGAAAACCCCAAAAAGCATAATAGGGCCTTTTAAAAAAAAAAAAAAAAAAGTCGTCATAAGATATTATGAAAAAACATACGAGGAACAGTGTTTCTCTATTTCTTGGATAACCATGGTGCTTTGGAGAGATGAGTAAAATAATCAGGTTTGACTAATTGGTGTGAGGATACATTAATTGTTGCTTTGGGTCTTTTCATGGGATTTGTTAGAATTAAATGTATACTGTTATATCATTAATGTAAGAAGTTAGGAGTCCATTGGTACATCTAATACCACCATAACGTACAGTTCAATTGCTATCAAGGGGGGAATCAGACCATACATACGCACGTTGTATTGTGCATGCATACAGATGCATGCTTGGAGATGCACACTGGATGTCAAATATTATTTTAAATGTCATTGTATTCATTCAACTGTATGGTTGGTATACTGTAGGAAAAAGGACCACTTAGAAAAAAGGCATTAGGAGGGAGCTGCTTGAAGAAAAAGGATACAAAGGGAGAAAGGGGTAAAGAGGAATGGGGAAGGAGATCACAGGTCCCTCTTGATTCATCCTGATTACAAGGTTAGGTTAAGGTTAAGTGACATGGGCTAGTCTTGCCTCCCCTCTTTTCTTCCTCCACTCCTCTGTCTCCCCCTTCTTCTCATTTAAAGGTGAACAGGGACTCTTATTGGTTATGCAGCCCTGCCTGAAGTTATGTGTGGCTATTGTCAAGAGCGAGGACCTTTTTATTTTTTACACACAGCTGCTTACTGCTAAATAGTGCCTTGTCCAGAAGGGGACAATCTGGGCCTCTAATTGCTGTCACTGAAGCCTAGATTCATTATGTGACTTTCCCATTAAAATGTGAGCATTAATTTGTATAATGAAATATCACCCTCTGCAGTGTGTTCATTAGCTGTGGCCCCACACTGTAGCACCACAGCCTGCACAATGTTAGCTACCTAGAAAACGGTGGTTAATGTTCCTAATGGATATTTTCCCACTCACTGTTGAAGAGAAAATGAATACTGTAACATTAGCTCTTTAACTTTTGGAGAAATTCAAATTCACTTAATTCCTTTCATGCCGGCGTTAGCCACTCATTAATCTCTGCGTCGCATTGCACAATGCGGACTCCACCGGCTCGGTAAGCAACTCCATTGTGTCACTCACGTTGCATTAGGATGAAGGGGGGGCTCTGCTGTCATGTGTGGATTTCTCCGCGTTGTCGCCGGAGCACAGAGGGGATCTTTAACCGCTGCTAAAGGCATGTTGTGGATGTAATCAGGATGTCACAGTGGAGCTGGTATGATTAGGTTAAAGTAATGATTTAAAGGCCACATGTTGTGGACGCATCAAGCTGTTTTTCTCAAGGCTATGCTAAAGCTGTCCTTAGATAGGCCCACGGCCAGAATCATTCCATTCAACAAAAAAACATCCTTACTTACTATTCTTACTTTTGTATCTCCACAAAATGCCTTTTATTCTATTGAATTCCCAACATATTAATGGATAAAATATACTTTGTGGATGGAATAAGATGGACGTACTTGTCTGTGTGTTTTGCAGAACGAGTTAGCTAGGCCTATAGGTCTCTGCTTCCTCCATGAAAATATATGGCCCTCATGGGTGTCCTTACTGTACTACTCAAAGCAGACATAACTCAGCTCTCTCACCACCAGATAACAGATGCCCCGGGAAACCACCACTATCCCCGGCTGCTCTAGCCCGGGATGGCTAGGCTCTGACCTGGACGTGCTATTTAACACAGGGATCCCAATAATGTGAGTTTACACCGGACGTGTTAGTGTGCTTAACGCTTTTCCTCTTAATTCCTCTTTAGATCTGAGGTACAGTCTGCACCATTTCTAAGTAAAAGCAAAAAGGGGGGGTTAAGGTATGGGTGGTCTTTTATTCTGCCTCTTAAGTGCATGGAGGAGGGAGAAAAAAAGAGAGACAGCCAGAGAAAGAGAAGAAAAGTAAGCATTGATTTTGTTCAGGGTTTTCGCCTCTGCTTCTCTATTGGCAATCAAGGATTACTTCGTTCTGAAGTGTAAAACTAGAAAACAGGTCAAAACAGTTGGACTAAGCTATTCTTGGTTTTATGGAGATCATTGATAGACATGCACCCCTGCGTACATTTAGAATAAAGGGATGTGACCATCCTTGGTTTTCTGCTGAACTGTAGTCTCCTGCATGAAAGAAACAAGGTCTGGGCAAAGGCTAGGAAATCAGGCTCAGAGGTAGAATGGCTGCGTTTTAGGCAGCTAAGGAATAGCTTCACTTCACATGTCAAAAGTGCTAAGTCAAAGCACTATTTGTCAGTTACCACAGAAAACCTAAATAATCCTAGGACATTTTGGAAAGCCATAAAAATCGATATCCACCAGTGATATCCGTAATGAGCTACCTCCGTGCCTTACCACAGCATCTGGCTCTATAACGGACAGGGCCACCATGTTAAATTGCTTTAATAAGCATTTTGTGTCCTGTGGCTCTCCGTTTGATTCTGTGACTAACTCTGCTTCTATGAACACCCCAATCCGTGACTCTAAACAATGTGGTCTGGAAAGCCCTTTCAGTTGTACTCCTTTTACTGTTAATGTTGTTCATGAAGCCTTATCTAAGTTAGATCCTAGGAAACCGGCTGGCCCGGACAACTTAGAACCTTTCTTTTTAAAGATAGCTGCAGATTGTATTGCTCTTCCTCTCACTACTCTTTTTAACCTCTCCCACAACACAAATGCAATTCCAAAAGTATGGAAGTCTGCTTATGTCTTGCCTTTACTGAAAGGAGGGGAGGCAACTATTTTAAATAACTATAGGCCAATCTCTAAATTGTCAGTTCTGGCGAAGGTGCTCGAACGCCTAGTGAGTGAACAGGTAAAGGAGTTATTATGTACAAATGACATCCTGTCTAAACATCAGTCAGGCTTCAGAAAGCAACACAGCACCATCACTGCCACAATGAAAGTGGTAAATGACATTACGAGTATTTTAGATAATAAGCAGAGTTGTGCAGCTCTATTTATTGACCTTTCAAAAGCGTTTGATACTGTCGATCATCACATCTTAAAGCAGCTAGCCAGTATAGGCATGTCCAGCCATGCAGTGGGGTGGTTTGTGAACTACCTCTCTGAAAGGTCCCAATGTGTTCACTTTGATGGGCTGTCTTCTGAGTGGTTGAACATTGCTAATGGTGTACCACAAGGTTCTGTATTAGGACCACTTTTATTCTCCATCTACATCAACAGTTTAGGTGAAAATGTGGATGAAGATACTTTACATTTTTATGCGGATGATACCGTGATGTACTGTGCAGGTCCCTCCATTAAGGAGGCTGGTGTTAAATTACAGGCTGTTTTTAACATTATTCAGAATCAGCTCTCTGAGCTTAAGCTTCTTTTAAATGTGGATAAAACCAAGGTAATGCTTTTTTCAAAAGCAAAGACTGCTTTGGATATTGTTACTATGCAAGTACTAGAAGTGGTTACCTGTTATAAATACCTAGGTATCTGGCTTGATGATTGTCTTACTTTTAAACTGCAGGTCATTAATCTGCTTAAAAAGCAGAGGGTTTCTGAGGTTTCTTTTTCAGGAGCAAGTCCTGTTTCTCACTTGAGGCCAGGAAAAGGCTAGTCACTGTGACCTTTTGACCTGTGCTGGACTATGGGGATTTGAGGTATATGAATAGCCCATTGCCTGGAACAGTTAGATGCCGCCTATCACAGTGCTCTGAGATTTGTTACTAACTGTAAAGCACTTACTCATCACTGTACCTTGTATGCCAGGGCAGGTCTGCCTTCACTAACTGTACGGAGGCTCAGTCATTGGTACATGTTCATCTATAAAGCCATGCTGGGTAAACTACCATCTTATATCTGCTCTTTGATCTCACAGAGAGTGGCAAGTAGCTATTGCCTGAGATCCCAGGATGTGTTTTTATTACATGTGCCAAGTGCTGGACTGTTTTAGGTACAAAAGCTTTTATGTGTGCTGCTCCTCTAGCTTGGAACACTATGCAAACAAAATTGAAACTGAGCATGTTGGTTCCCCTGCATAATTTTAAAGCTCGGATAGATGAAATGTTATTAGATATCTGTCATTGTGAATAGGTTGTAATGTATACCCCTCTAATTACATTGTATTGATGTCCTTTTTGTTTTCTGTTGTTTTTATGTGTAACCAATGTGCTGCAGGTCTCCCTTGAAAAAGAGATCGTTGATCTCAATGGGATTTTCACCTGGTTGAATAAAGGCTACAAACAAACATTTCAGAACTTTAGGGGTACTAATCATTGACTTAGAGACAGAGAGAAAAGTGATTGAATATTTAAATGTTGTCTTTGTGTTAAAGTCTTTTTTAGAAAATCACTGTGCTTATTGTCTTCACAGATACAGTATATACCATAATGCAATGGATGATCTGGGAAAAATAGTAAACGTAACCATTGGTTTGTGCTCTACAGTTTTCCTTTGTGTTGCAATGTTGCCTTTTGCACCCAGAAGTGATGCGAGATGTGGAACTAAGTACAACTAAATGTTGAATATGAATTTTTGGGGGACTATGGTTTTTCTAACTTTTATGAACTGAAAAAAATCTAATTTCAATATGGGATAACACTCCAACCTGAAAACAGCGTGGTAGCTGCCTGTCAATCAAAAGTTAGCATCGCCATAAAGCTAACCCTGCTTTATCGTCTTTTTTTAATCTAAATCAGACCATCATTTTGTATAGCTATTGAGACCATACAAACATTAGGAACATGTTTACTGAGGTAATTAATCGAGTTAGAAGTAGTGGCATTTTCTCATTGACTTCTATACAATAAGGCGTTTACTGCAACAAGTGTGGTCACCTCCTGCTGGCTATTAACATAATGCAGGTTTCAGGTACTTACACCTTGGCTTCACTTTTAAGGGGGTGAGCACACCTCAACCATATGTATTTTCCATGACCAAGATCACGTTTTCTCATAGACTTCTATACAATCAATATCTTTGTAATGAGTGGTGTTGCCTTGTGCTGGTCATTAAATGACATTTTACCTCAAACATCTTATTCCATTATCTTTAAGCAAAAATATTTAGCATTTAACATAATTCATATTCAATGTTGATATCATTGTCATATATAATGTCATATCATAGTAATATCTTATTCAATAACCAAACATTTTTCAATTAATAATTAAAATCCCAGGTTAAATAATGAAATGATAGTTTTTTTAGCAGATGGCAAGATGCCCTAACTCCCTCTGAATCACCTTACGAAATTAAACTTCAAACACTAGCCCCACCGGCCAGAACCAGGTGTCCTTGCTTTAAGGTGACCTGTGCATGGTCTATTTGTGACTTCACCCTGGATAGTCAGTGGGGCGTTCGTACCTTGCAGAACCCTGGCTACTGTCCACAGTCCACATCATTACTCTGACTTCAGCCTTAACCTCGAAGCAACAACCCACGGACAGGTTATCACAGAAGTGGCTTGAGCCGTGGCTGGTGAAATGTAAGGCAGGAAGTACACCGCTCAGAGGGTTAGGCCGCTCGGCTGCAAAATAAAGCTTAATCTATGAGGCACATCATCTCACGCATATCCCTAAACTGTGGACAGGCCGGCTTTGTTTTGGCTCGAAAGTTATTGAGAGTTAGCGAGTGTGAAATTGCCCTCCGAGTGATGTCATTGGAGGACACTGAACCCTTGTTGTGTTAATTAGAGCTCAATGAAATGAGCAAGAACAAACGGAATAAAAAAACGGAATAATGACAGCCTTAAGCCTCAATGAGGGACACTGTTAGGAAACACTTATTCCCCCTCGTGAACACTTTTGTTTATTTGTCTTTATGTCATTGTGAATAAATGCATTGCAATCAAAAATCTGATAAAACCGCACAGAATAATATCTCTAGGATTACATCTAAACAGGATTAGGATGTAGGTGAGCATCACAGGAACTGATGAACTGGGATCACTGGGTTTTTCACGGTTCTGCTTATTTTCAGGGTTTGGAAAGTGTGACCATCTGTACACTTACTTTCACTGGAGGTAGTTTCTAATGGCAAGTCTAGAAATCCTAATGTGTGTCTGGCATTAGACTCAAAATAAGATTAAGGGCAACTAATGCAGTATCAATTACAAAACCAATACCCAATGATTTCATCTGCATCATATCAATCATATGAGAGGCAGATTGACTCCAATATTTTATTAGGCCACTACTCATAAACCAATATGTCAGTCTAACCCCAGAAGGATTGTCAGTACATCTAGTGGAGTACATTTTGCATGAGGTACAATACATGTTTAATTGATAGAGAAATGCACTCTGTAGCAGCGGTTGGCTAGGGTTAGGGTTAGTGGAAGTACTGACCTGTGTGTATCCGCAGATGGACCTTGAGGTGGTGGGAGGTGCGGAAGGACTTTCCGCAGTAGGCGCAATCCTTGGAGGACGAGGCCACGCTTCGCTCGCGAAGCTGGGACAGAGCCGGCTGAACGATCCCCGCCGCCTTCCCCAAGTCATCCCCAACATCTGGAGCACACGCAGAGACAAATAGAAGGTGTGTTGAGTGCTACTTCAAACCAGCCCACCACACATCATAACACAACACGTTGTTTTTTTCATTCTTCCTCCTCTGTCAGTCATTGTCCCTACATTTTTCAAATGTGCGAACGCCACACAAAGTCATCAGGCCGTGCTATTTTCCTCCCTGACAGAACGCTGACGATTCATAAGCTTTTCTTTAGAAAGTCCTGAGATACACCCCCCCAGAACACACACCCTCAACACCAGTGCCTTTCCCTTTCTCCTCCTGTTTTCCTTTCTTTCTTTTTGTATCCTTGCTATCATCATCATTCCTATTAAGCATATGCTGGATGGCAGTGAAAATGAACAATGCAAAAAAAAAAGAGATAGATTTGGCGATGTCAGCATCGCAGCATCTCCTCGCATCTCTTCCCCGCGACCTGATTTTGACAGGTAGCTGTCAGAGATATGATAGGGTGATAACGGCTCTGACCCCGCCCTCCGCCACTTCCTTCACGCGCGCCAAAAAACGATGATGCACAGTTTAGTGCAACAGCAGTCTGTTATCAACACAATCACCCTCCCCGAATACGAATCTAAAGATGAGTGACGACAACCTGGGAATGTGTTGACAGCAGCACAAACCGAGGTGAGGGTGTCACCGGCGGATTGTACACACTGGCCCTGTTGTGCGGATGGTTAAGAGCTTGTGATGTGCTGACAGTCATGGAATTTAAAGGTCTAAGCAACACAATTAAGTTACAAAAACATGAAACTTGAAAGAAACAAAAGAGAACACACAACAGATGCTTGATATGTCTCTTGAAGCTGTTGAATTAAAAATATCTGTACTAGTTCCAATAGCATTTGATGGGCGTCACTGTGCGGCGGGTTCAACGGCGCGCAACTGTCACCACAGATTTCATAGCACATTCATATGAAATTATTTTCTTTCTTCGTGCCACATCTGTAACATCATTTATTTATCTCAAATGTGTACTGCTAGGAGATTCGTAAACTTTGCGGTCATAAGCAAGTTTGCTTTGTTGAGGTTAAAGAAAGGAAAGACATTCCGAATATGTTGTCTAAAAAAAAATCTAGCGGGACCCAAAGAGGCACAAATACAGTTAAAATGTTATTTATTTGTTAGTCTGGCACATGATTTGGTATGTGCGGAGGGGAGGGAGCCAGAAGAATAATCTAAAATCGAGTAACCCACTTAGGCGACCACAGCGCACAATAAGGAGCATTTTTTGACATTAGCCTAATCTTTTCTTTTTCTGGCGCTTCCCACCCCATTCCAACCCCTCCTCTGTCGGGGAGTCAAATAAGGTTTACAGAATGGAAAGACCCAAGTCAGCATGTCCTTGTCCACGCTGACACTAAACACACAACTCCATTCAGCCACGCTGCTATCAGGCTGAGGGCTATTTATCACAAGTGAAACTGAAAGGCAACCGTAATGTAAGTCTGTGACAATACGCAGATACTGAATACCAGCTGCTTCTACTTGGGCTTGGCTACAGTGCCGTTTTTATTTTTATGTACTAGCGAGGAGAAAGAGGCCGAGAGACAGTTAGGTCGGTGAAGCAGATGTTAAACTGTGGATTGCGTTTTTATTAACTTGCTTTTTAAACAATATGTGACGTTACACAGGCAGAGGAAACAGAGGAGTGGAAACATAAAGTTCTTTACAGATTCAACAATATGGTATGTCTGCTTGTGTCTGGATCGGGACTGAAGGCACCAACAAAGTAAATAAAAAGAAAAGTGACAAAATGGTTGGGTTGTTAAAATGTAAGATTGGCAACTTCAAAAAAGTCAACATTTCCAAAATGATATTCTATCCTTTGTTACATTGCTTAAGACACATGTTGTGTATAATATCATGTGAAACTATATTATGATCGAAAATATAAATATATATATGCCTGTAAAGCCCACTATTAACTACTTTAACACGTTGACACACTATTATGTCACATTTTACATCCTGACTCTTTGAATGCCTCAACCTAAAGACTTTTTTAATGAACACATATTCAAATGTAAATAAAAGCATAGTACAACTACATTTAAAAAACAAAGAACACTAATCTTACATAAGTCCCTGCTTATTGCAGTACTGTGTGAACACATTAACTGCACCCCCCCTTTTTTCTTTTGCATTTTAATTTGACCGGATTTGAAAAAATTGCCCGTTGACAGAAAATAAATAAATAAAAGCCACTACAATTCCCAGAGTGCTTGGCCCAGGACGGCACCATACTGTAGCCATAGTTGCCTCCTCATAAACATATTTTGAGCGGTCTACTGTACAGATCCCCTTTTGGCAAAGACTCCCCGGATCGTGTAACAGACAGAAGCCCACCTGCCCACCCCAGATGGGGCTAAAATTAAAAAAATCCAAAACACAGATTAGAAGCAGGACCAACACCAGACCACACACACACACACACACACACACACACACACACACACACACACACACACACACACACACACACACACACACACACACACACACACACACACACACACACACACACACACACACACACACACACACACACACACACACACATGCAGATACGTCCTTGTGTGTCAGGGTTAATAGTGCTCCTGTAAGAGGAAGACACATTACTGAGAGGATGAGAGTGTGCTCTCCTGGCATATAACAGCCCTTCAATAATAAATGGGCTTCACACATTCCCACACACACATACACACACACACACACACACACACACACACACACACACACACACACACACACACACACACACACACACACACTACAAAGAAAGGTAAAACAGAACTTGGTGGCGTGTTCCCCGCAAGTGTGTGTGCACGGATGTGACAATCCGCGCCATTCCCCGGGTGTCCAGCATGCTCGTCTTTAATCAGTTGACTGATCCGTCGCTTTTAATGCGACTGTTCCAATTACTGTAAAAGTCACACGGCCCCATATAACCACAAATATTGACACTTTATTGCACAACACATTTATGACATTTTGAAGGTCACCCCGTATATTAGGCATCGGCGTGCACAGCTGGGTGTGTGAGACTCGCAATCGCTTGTTGACACCCAGCCATAACTATCCGGCGAGTATTGATTTCCCTTCCTCATCTCCCGTCTTTTTTTATGCTAAGAAGATTCACCGTTGGAGACACAACGTTAAAGTGATTGTCACAGGTGAGCCTGTGGCGTTTTATATACACTCCTGTAAAGGCCAGCTACTGTTACACTTTCACTTTGCACACACTATTATGCCATTAGGAAGACTTGACATTTTATATCCAGAATCTTTGAATGTAACCCTGACCCAAGGACCGCCAAACTAGATCTTCTTATAAAGACGATACAGAGATGGTAGTAATGCTTCGTACACATTCAATGGCCAAAAAAGTATAAAAGCCCTTAACCAAATTTAAATGTACATACATTTATAGTACAAGGCACACATCTTCCAGTTGTCCTGTAACTGTGTCAGATTCCACATTCTATCTTAGGCAGAAAACAATTATGTGATATTTCATAAAAGATCAGTATTTACAAGACAATGCATCCCTTCTCGTGAAAGGCCTCTGCTGAGTTGACGTGTTTTATTTCCGCCAAACCAGCAAATAATCCCCAACAAAGAACACAATTTATACAAAGAATACAACCACTAGGATTTATCTAAATTCAGATGCATTATTATCCATGGAATCTTGCTTACAATGGCTTTACATTCCTTGTTACCTTCAAAATGAGACCACAAACATGCATATAGGGCTTGTGGCTGAGGAGCTTTTCCTGTTTTTTAATTTGTTCCTCGCCTAGAGCCAAGGCCAAAGAGTTTAATAAAGCATTCAGGCCACAACTACCTCCTGTTCCCCCAAATTCCTCCCATCAAACCCATTCAATAATCTGTCGTTTATGAACCCGTCACTCGCCTTGTCCCCAGGAACAAACATGAAAAACGCGACTGTGCTAGTACAAGAATATCACAGAGGGGGGAGAAAAAAAAGAGAGAAATACATGTATAATTCAGCTGTATCTGATCTGAGACCAGCTTCTCTCCCCTCTGCCTTTACTGGTGTCACGGCGGCGTAATGGAACATGCCAGAACAAAGGATCCGAGATCAGATTGGAGCAGAGTTGAGCAGGCCATCTGGGAGGCAGGCTGAGTATCAGTCACTCTGCCTGCTGTCTGCTGCACTCACACTCCCCTCTGACTAACTGTGTGCGAGAGTGCAACTGTGTGTGAGTGTGTGTGTGTGTGTGTGTGTGTGTGTGTGTGTGTGTGTGTGTGTGTGTGTGTGTGTGTGTGTGTGTGTGTGTGTGTGTGTGTGTGTGTGTGTGTGTGCGTGCGTGCGTGCGTGCGTGCGTGTGTGTGTGTGTGTGTGCGTGTGTGTGTGTGTGCGTGTGTGTGTGTAAGACACTTCACTCCCTTTCGACAGCACATCACCGGGATCTAGCGACCAATGCATTGCCATTGCGGGGGGATACGCCACCAGGGCAGTCTCCACGACTGACTGACGAATATATAAATTGATAAGGATCTATGCCGTGTGTGTGGTGGTGTGTTTGTGTATATGCTCATGTGGGCCCCCCTGGGACAGTGCACACCGACTTTACAGAGACCACACCCAGTTCCCATTAACGAAGGGAAGAAAAAATCAACAAAAGCAAAAATAAACAGCAATGATTGTCCGTATATATGGCGTCGGGGTTGCGGGTTGGGGGGGGGGGTATCAGTTCCGTAATGGTCTTCTTTCAATCACACTTTGCACTCTAAACGTTCTGTGGTTTTGATTAGTATGATATCACTTTCAGGAAATAAAACTAAAGGGGGGAGGGGGGGTGGGGGGGGGAATCACATCAGTCATAAAAACACAAGATGTTTTGCTTCTTGCTCGGCCATTATTCTAATGCGTCACGTGACTCCCGCGGAAGCCCGACGGCCTCTCCCCGTAGCCAAATAACTGATTGGAGGTAGGAGGAGGAGGAGGGAAGGGGGGGCTGATTGACGGAAACAGTTTGAAAAGGGGAAAGATATTAAGAGAGATTGGGTGAGAGGTAGGGAGGGAGGAGAGAAAAAGAGTAAAATGTGATGACATCATTTGAAAGGCATTAGGCTTTTAAAAATGCGCCCGGGGGGACTTGATTTCCTTACACCAGAGCAACACAACACCATCCGGCCTGATGCTCGCTTGCTTTCTCTCTCCAGCTCTCTCTCTCTCTCTCTCTCACACACACACACACACACACACACACACACACACACACACACACACACACACACACACACACTCACACACACACACACACACACACACACACACACACACACACACACCTCCTAACACCCCCTTCCCCTCTCGTTCTTTTTTTGATTTGGACCACTGCCATCTTTGTGAGCGTCTGGTTCATGCGAGTTAATCAATTTGAGGTTTAGTTACACTGCTGATGCTAGCATTCCAGCCACTGCTAGAACGTAATCTGAACTCGCAGAATTTATTAACCAAACACCAATTATCATTAAACACTACTGCATTATCCCCCTCCTTTTACTACCTGACAAGGACTACTTAATGAAATTTTAGATTAAAGTTATTTGGTGCATGATTTATGGGCGTTGAGAAAGTCCTAATGCAAGGATCTCTTGCAGTGCATATGCTTTTGAGGTTGTTTTTTGTTTTCTTTCCGAAGGTAGTACACCAGAGATCTGAGAAGTCTCTACGGTATTACAACAACCAGGTCTATAGACCAAGAAGAATGAGAAGAAGAAAAGAGGGGGAGCCAGAAAAAGCAACTGTGTTCCAAATGTTACATCCTCACCTCGTGCTTGTTGTTTTACTGACCTTATCAGGCAACCGAAATAAGACCAAAGACAAAATCAATTGTGAGAATATAAAAAAATAATTATAAGCAGGAGTAAAAATAAAGAAAATGCGAGTTGTTGTTTACCCGTGAAATGTTTGTGAGATGAAAACAGCAGCAGAATGTGTTACATATAAGGCGGTGGGGTAAACAGGGGCACCAGATGTTCTTTGATGTTAATAATGGCATTTATTATTAATATTAATTAGATCGCATTCAGCAATACATTTGGGCCATTTCCAAGTCAATTAAGCAAAATGGCATTCGGGAGATGTTGAAACGACATTTTAAGGCAGGTGTTCAGCGGTCCCCTATTAAAACATTTTCCCAGCTCCTGAAAAACAACCCATTCTGAGGCCGATTTTATTTATTCCCTTCTTTGTTTACTCTTCCTCGGTATTCCTCTCTCCTGTTGTGACCGTATCTAAAAAGAAAACATGTTGAGGATCGCTTTTTAGACTCAGAATGCATTAACTAATTAAAATATGTGGCGAGTGTGATAATGCACACATGGTGTTTCCACGCCCAAGCAAATATGTCAGCCCAGACTGAGGGGTGACCGAGGGGCTTAATCCAGATATGAAATCATCATTATGACCATCATGATGACAATAAAAAAATACTTTGAGGATTACCGACCCTTTTTTCCAAACGCTCGCCTCACGAAGCGTGTGCGTTTCCAACACGGTACCAACACATTCACTTTTCGCGCCAACGTTTTTATCTGAAAATCCATATAGTGGAGTTCGCTAACAAACCCTTACACCAGGACACGAAGTTCCGACTGTACCAGTTCGGCCAAATCTAATTAGACAACACAAGCCAGAGGCCTCACACCAGGGGGGGGGGCTTGTCTCTATAATCTAAATAATCCCTGGCTATATGTGTAAGGATAAAAAACACCCCGTTCTAAAGCTCCATTCAGTTTAATCTAGACCTCTGAATAGGGGTCCTGCCACACCTCACGGACCCCACTTGTGTGCTTGCACGTGCATGTGTGTGTGCGCTCGTAGCCCCACTTTTGGCAGCGAGACCCTTTTTTTCCAAAGCTAGTGGAGGCAGCAGCCTTACAATGGTACATTAACAATCTGTGCGTTCATTTATCAGTGTGTGCGATTTGGACTCTCCGTTCATGGCGCGCTGCACTTTTCATGGCTGGAAATTAATGAACAAGCCTCCCCTCGCAACAAACATGCACCTGTGCTGCAGAGATGGTAATCACAAACATTTATATTTATTAGTGAACGCCTGCACTAAAACTGGAGTTGGGGAGGGGAGGGGAGGGGGGGGGGGGGGGGAGAGAGGACGAGGAGGAGTGGGGGAAACAGGAGGAGAGGAGACGGTTCCATTTTTCAGCCTGTGTAATGAAAGGGTACGCTCTCCGGTGTGCACAATTGTGTTAAAGCTATTTGTTTGAAGCACTTTCTTGAATGAAAGAGGGGTGTGGAAGTGCAGGATATCTATTCAGGGAGTGTGATCTTCACGCTGTGCAGATTATTCCTGAAAAACTGTTGGGTGAAGGACATTGCCATGTGAGCTTCTTTTTAATACCTAAAATACTAGCCTTACGAATTCGGCAGAAATAATTCAATTTGAAAAGGAGGCCACACCGCGGTCCTCTCGGCTGTGCAGGTGGAGAGGCTCGATGAAAACCTTTCGAGGATGCTTTTTCATTCCCCCACTTTTTTTTCCTCCATTTGTCTCTTTCCACCTCCCCCACCCCACCCCCCCAGATTGACAGAAGGTGGCTCTCTCCCTCAGTAAAGGCTATGCCTCTGCCCAGCTAGGGGAAGAGGAATGGTGCCATAAGTTTCTCCCTGGCACCGGCCCACCTTTGTTTCGCCCCCCCCCCCCCTCCTCAAGTCTGTTTCAGGCTTCAAAGAGCATTGGAAAAAGACACACACACACACACACACACACACACACACACACACACACACACACACACACACACACACACACACACACACACACACACACATGCAGACACACATGTTTGAGGGAGCACTGATGTCTCACTAACTTTATCATTCTAGCAGGGTGATCATATCCCCGTTGAGAGGCTCTGGAAGATGCTTGAGGGTGTGTGTGTGTGTGTGTGTGTGTGTGTGTGTGTGTGTGTGTGTGTGTGTGTGTGTGTGTGTGTGTGTGTGTGTGTGTGTGTGTGTGTGTGTGTGTGTGTGTGTGTGTGTGTGTGTGTGTGTGTGTGTGTGTGTCCACCACTGTCTGCATGTATGCATGGGAGCACGAAAAAGGCAGATGGGGACAGAGGTGGGTGTCTTTTAGGACATGAAGACTAGAGCAATTACTAATGTGTTTGTCTGTGTGTGTGTGTGTGTGTGTGTGTGTGTGTGTGTGTGTGTATGTGTGTGTGTGTGTGTGTGTGTGTGTGTGTGTGTGTGTGTGTGTGTGTGTGTGTGTGGTGCTATAATAATCAGGGTGTATATTCATCATGCCCCCTCTCAGTCTGTGTTGGCAGGAAGTGGTGTGGTTACCATTAGTGAAGGATGACTAGGTCGCTGTCTCTTTTACTGGGAGACTGCTGGGTTTCTACGCATAGGGGAATGCAATAAATGAAAGGAGAGGGAAGGATTTAAGACCAGGAAGGTAAAACAGGTGCAGACAAAAGGGATTAAGGAAAATGGAAAGGTGGAAAAGGTGTGACAGGAGGGGAAGGAGTGGAGGGAAGAAAAATGAAAGGTAACAAACTAATGAACAAAATACAAGGAATTAAACAAAAGGGCATCAAATAGGACAACGTGGAAAAGGAAGAATATCACATGTGGCAGGATAGTGGGAAGGTAGATGGAAAATAGGAGAAAGAAGGACATTAAAACAAATCCAAGACGTGTATACAAGTAGAGATGTGAGGCGATAAGACATTGGTGAAAGGGAAGTAGAGGAAAGGGAGACATGGACAGAAACAGACTGAAACGTATGCATCAATGTCTCTTTGTATATTCTCAGTACATTGTATAACATATGATCAACGTGTGTGTGTCTTAAGAATATTTGAGTTAGTTGACTGCCTTTCATCATTAACGTACCTGGATGGAACTCGGTTTAAGAACATTCTAAATCCAGACAAATTAACAAAGTTAAATATAAAATGGGTGAAAGGGAAGAAAAAAGGAGAATTGGGTATTTAGGACCGTTCAACAAAAAGGAAGCAAGTAAAAGGGAGCAAATAATTCACAATAAAACAACACTTATACGTTTAAATAACGGGACAAAAGGAAATACAGATCAAGCGGAGGCCATGCCGCCGACCTACAGATGACACCCATCCTGTTGCACTGCCCCTTTAACGCCGTGTACAGTGCAACTCCTCCTGAAGCGGCCATTGATTTCCTATTCATTCCCGTGCATGCTAAATCAACAGCAAGCACAATAGGCCAATCATCCAACTGAGCTGCAGTACCGCCACTTCCATCCCGCCCTCGCTCCACCTGGCACCGGTCGGAGTCCACATACTGTACGTGGCATCGATGCTATGCACACCGCAGCCATTAGTGGCGTTATCCTCCATCAATGAAGATGAATCAATTAAGCCTCATTAAGGGTGCATATTAAGGTGGAGTAATTATCGAGTGGGGAACGTGCAGTGATCGATAGCTCGGGAGCATAAATGTGCACTTAAAGACATATATTACCACGAGGGGCGATGAACACTTTTAACAAGGCCACCGTGGAGGGGGGCTAAAGTGGGTAAATCTGCTTCATGTCGTGTGTGTGTGTGTGTGTGTGTGTGTGTGTGTGTGTGTGTGTGTGTGTGTGTGTGTGTGTGTGTGTGTGTGTGTGTGTGTGTGTGTGTGTGTGTGTGTGTGTGTGTGTGTGTGTGTGTGTGTGGGACTATCGCTCCCAACATAGCCTGGTCAGGCAGTAAATCCAGCAGACCAAGGACGTGTTCCTCTTCTATGAACTTGTCCAGTGTCTCGGAAAATGAAATAAAAAGATTTATACTGTAGCTGCAAACATCCCGCATGTGTGTGTGTGTGTGTGTGTGTGTGTGTGTGTGTGTGTGTGTGTGTGTGTGTGTGTGTGTGTGTGTGTGTGTGTGTGTGTGTGTGTGTGTGTGTGGATATGACACACACACACCGCAAGAGATACACCTTAAGGATACATGGGAGAATTTGAGCAAAGGGGAGGGGGGGATTTTAAATGCTAGAGGCCGTCACCCGTTGGCCACCCGCATGCAAACTTGCACGCAAAGGGGCACACACACACACACACACACACACACACACACACACACACACACACACACACACACACACACACACACACACTCCCGTGCATAACGCCTATTAAAGAGCACGCTCTGTCCCAGTCGCATAATTTTAATTTGTTATGAAGGTCATTGACAGCAAGTAATAATCACCATTGGGGATCTAACAATTTGCCATTTCGGAACATTGAGGCACTGATGACTCAACTATTAATAGACTGAAGCCCCCTCGTCCGCCTCCCCTTGCCCCCCCTACCCCCCCCCCCCCCCCCCTGTCCTCTTAAATGACTAAAAAACTATTCCAGTATGTTTTACACTCACACGCTGCCTAAAAAAAGCCCATACGTCTTTATCCCATTCATCTTTTTTATCTGCGGAGGGATATATGACATTTGGAAGCGAATTAATGGGAAGCCTAAAAGAAACCCGCTGAGGGGGGATCTCCTGAAAAGAGAATGGCAATGTAAAAAAAAAGGAAAGGAAAGGAGACCGCTTTTGAATTCTCCTTTTTGTTTCTTTCTTTGACGCGTTTACAGTGATGTCGTGCACAGGAAAAGCGCCCGAATTGTTTCCCATCGTTTTCCGGAGAGACACAATGACAAGTTGTATTTTAGAGAAACCCATTTATTCCCTGCTTTAGCATCACCCAGACCATTCAGACATATGTGTCTGGCATTTGTCGCCAAACAAATAAGTCCCAGCTTAAGCTATTTTTATCAAGCGTTTGTTCTCTTTAAGTGATCGTCAGTGTTTGGGGCGAATAGAATGGGAGTTGGAATCCTTTATCTTTCAGAGGCTCAACAACTCAAGACTAATTACAAATTAATCTGGATCTGGATATCTGCAATGAGAGGGCCCCAGTAAGAACTTGTGGTGTGGAGAGGGACGACGGAGATGGAGGCGGCCAAAACCGAAATACGAGACTAACACATAATTGCCTGCTTTCTATTTCCAAGCAGCCACATCAAGGCTGATGATTGTGGATATTAATAATTGATCATTAGCTTGATAGGGCAGAGCATGCTCGGGTTTTTAGGGATGGAAGTTTGATGGCCATTTTAGGTCTCTCCTCGGGTCTCGAGCACTGTCACTGTACTTATGGAGAAGGTCAAGTGGGCTCATTGTTCTAAACGGAGCACTACTGCCCTAAACAAAAGGAGGTCACCACGTTAATGTGTTGGGTATTTAACGGCATTGTGTTGTTCAAAAAATTGTTTTTAAGAGCCTGCAGCGGAGACATTTAGGAATCAAATCAACACTATTAATCCAGAAGCAATGAATTTCGATTTAATGCAACTAATGCGTCAATGTTCTTTTTTCTGTCGCTGTACTCGCTACATTGTATTACATACGTTAAACTCAGATCATAAAGTACAACCTTATTCTAACCGTTTATGCGTAAACTACACGAATACAAATGTTTTGAATAGTTTGGTAAAAGGTTACTGCCCTCAACGTAATACCCTTTTATGCCTGAGTTGATCTTGTTTTAAGAAAGTCAACTTGTATTGACTTAGCTGCTGCTAGAGATATGTATTCTTAGGCAGAGGTGGGAGTAAGTCCTACATGTGCAAGTCATGTGCAAGTCTCAAGTCTTGACCTACAAGTCTCAAGCAAGTCCCAAGTCACTGTGGTGAGAGTCAAGCAAGTCAAGTCAAGGCATTGCTCAGGTCAAGCAAGTCAAGTCAAGTCATACGACATTCTGATGAATAAGCCCAGTTTCCACATCAGTTAAAAGACAGTGGTTATGAAAATGGATTCAACCCACACTATGATCTTCATTACATACACAGTTAATCATTTGAAATCTAATTTAGACCGATGACAATCATATTAGATTCATATTAACCCTAGAACTGCAGACAATAGAGCTAGGACTCAAAATGGCAGAATTACAGGTAAGAAAATCACTTCACGTTCGAAAAAACTTAACGTAATATCTAATTTTAAACAGTCAAGTCCTTTCAAGTCATCTATCTCAAACTTAAGTCAAGTCTCAAGTCATGAATACTAAGTCAAAGTCAAGTCAAGTCTTTTATCAATGTTAGTCAAGAAAGTCTCAAGTCAAAAAATATGCGACTCGAGTCTGACTCGAGTCAAGTCATGTGACCCGAGTCAGACTCGAGTCAAGTCATGTGACCCGAGTCCCCACCTCTGCTTTTAGGATCATTGCAAAGCAAACATGAAGCATTGAAGCTTCCTGGATATGCGTCATCCATCTGTGTTCAGGATAGAAGCATAGGACATACATCAAATCAAACATGTATTCTGTAGATGCAACTAGCATGCTACAAGTTGACAGGAGTCTATCGTTATTGCAATCCTTTGTTGGAAAACTACGCATTGACCTTCCTTCCAATTGACATTGATTAGTGAGGAGAAATATGTCTAAGATAAAGCATGTCTCCACTCGGGACTAGAAGAACGTTGCTAATGGTCAAGCTTCTACCCATGCACTGGAAGCAACAAGTGCAGCCACTTGGCCAACTCAGTTCAAACACTCCATAACTCCTGGAACACGCTGAACATCTGATTCGAGGCAGTGTTGGGTGCTAGTTCACTTCTTGTTGGGGAAATGGGCTTTGATTTGCTGCCTGGTAGCCGGGGAATGTCACTCTGGATTACTCACTCCGTCTCTACAGCTAGTGTACTCTGTACTCCCCCCGGTCCCATGGTGGGGAACCTCTGGGCACCTTGACTGTCGTTTAACTGCTTGTGGCACGAGGCAGCTGAGGAAATGGGTCATTAAATCCAACGAGCTGGGGCGAGCCCCCCCAGTGCCCCAGATCTGTTTCCAATCAGATAGCCTTCTTTTACAGGAGAGACAGAAAGAAGCCTAGCACAGCAGCCCAAAGCAGACATTAGTGTCATGTGCAGCACGATGCTGCTAATAGCAGCAGCTAACAAGGACTGGGGCATTTACTTATTTATGCATTGTTATCCCAGAGGTATGTTAGTGGTGAGATCATATCAATTCCTCTGTGGATTGCATGGAAACACCTGGTTCTATGCACAGTTTCTAAGAACGCTTGAACTTTACCATGGGACACAAATAATTCATTGCTGCTGAAAATATATCACATGTGTATGTTCGAGTGCAAAATCAAGGTGTATTATATAATACGATAGCGCTTTGATAAACTAATGTATCTTGGAACTTCACAGATGGTTATGTTTCTTAAGGTGTGAGACACATTCATGAATGTATATCTAGGTAAGCTGTCGATGAAGGTGATAGATAGCCAGTTTACATATTGTAAATGTATTAATGGGCCACAGAGGATGATTTAAAAAAAAACCTGCTTTTCATCTCTTGCCACCAACAGGTCCACATGTTCACTTTTCCAGTTACATATGAACTATGAGTCATTATGATGGATTGGCACACATTCCTTTTCTCCAGAGGATCATTTCGTAAATACTTTGTCGTCCCATTATTTCCCCAGAAGCATCAACAACAGGTTGTCATTGGTGGTAAATACAACTGTTGTTTTGGGGAAGGAGGGTGTTGGTTTCCTTGATATGTTGGATACGCCCATGAGCAACGGAAGGTTAGGTCTGGCTTCCAGAGAGCTCTCAAAGTGCATCACAATATATTTGTTGGATATTACAGGATCACCTTAAAGTGTAAAGCTAACCAATACAAGAGCACCTCAAACGTCATCATTACACGAGAGGCTGTTCTTGAACGTCATTATTGGTACGACAGTACTGCGGCGTATATTATTATTGTATTGCTTTTCGGCCCAACGGTATACCGTTTTTCTCAGACGCGGAGGGATACTGACTTGTTGTGAAAAGGCACGTTCTATTTGACCGTTGTTTGATCGTGGAATCAAACACGCCTATTGACCAATCAGAGAGCTTGCTCACACCTATGTGTTATAGAATGTAGCTTTCATCATTGTAATAAGTCCCTGACAGGACTTATGTCTATCATAATGTCTTCATGACTTCTTTCACACATGACTAACCTCATGGAAATCAACATTTATGCTAAAAAACGATTTGGAAGCAATTCCGTTTGAAATGTATTTCAAATAAAGCGTGAAACAAAATTGAGAATACAAAGGACATCTCTACTCAACTCTACAGTAAATGACGTGATTAAAATGTTAAAACGATCCAAAGTCAGTTTTCGTGGAACCTGTACTATCATTTCTGAAATCGATGCTTAGTCCAGCAAATAAGTAAAGTAGTCCCACAGAACCTGATCACTCCCATTGTGACACAAAGTCTTCATTTGGATCTCTGTGACTGATCTCATCTGCAGAACGGAAAAGGGCAGGCGTTCTGCAGGAAGGTAAATACTTCAAATGTTAGCATGGGAAGTGTCTTCGATTTGTCCTTTAGGAAGATGCTAACGTGTGATACACCGTGCCCTCCCCTCTCCCCCCCTCCCCTCCTCCTCTCTCATTCATCGGCCTCACAAACCCATCTCCCTTTCCCCCCCTTTTCTTTCCTCTGTCATTGCAGAATGCGGGGCCAGGGATATGAAAAAAAGAGAAATACTACTCACACTTGTTGCCCGGACTTTATCGCTACATTATTCTCGCCGCTGCTTCCGTTCATTTCAGAGAAAAAGATAAATGAACGACGTACATTTTGTGCACCTGTCCTCCCCTCCCCACCTTCCCCTTCCCCTAACGATAAGGGATTTCATTAACGTGAGAATGCTTGGGCTGAAAGAAACATAATTGCTTCAGTGTTGTTGTCCTCTCTGCTGCCGACGCCCTAATTTCCTCCTTGCCTTACTCTTGACTGTTAAGTGATCATTATATCAACACAGGGGATGGGCCAAGGGTAAAATATTGACAAACTGCGGTCATGTTCATGCAACACATTAGAGAAGAGGTGGTCTAGGGTGATGAAATATTAAAAATAAAACATGAACAATAAGGAGGAGGAAAGAGGGAGAATGAAAGGTGCTAATAGAGTGACAGCGAGGACGTTAAGTGATATGATCAGAGTCTGATTTAACCCCCCCCCTCCCTGATGGATAGCTGTATGTAAAGGAAACGTTTCTTTTTTTTGACTTGCCATTTACACAGCATTGCACCTGAAAGCCAGGCGGCACAATAGACAGTTTGAAATGTCAGAGAACTAAGTACACTGTACCTTATTGTGTCTATCCAGATGTATTTTACCACTTATTTAACACATTTTGTTACCTTGGTTTCCAAACCAACCCGTTGGAAATCCAAATGTGGTAGAAAATAATCATGAACTAATTATGTTTGTAAAGTCTTTAAAATAAAGTGTGGATAACTGCATGCAAAAGAAACATGTTTGTGTGTTGCCATTTGCACAGCGTCGCACCTGAAAGCCAGACGGCACAATAGACAGTTTGAAATGTCAGGGAACTAAGTAAGTAAGAGAGACGGGTGGACCGGCAGAATCTTAATTAGAGGAGCTCCGTCTAATGGAGACGGCTTTCTAGGGGTGGGAGGAGTGTCTGGCACGAAATACACACATGTGCATGTATACTTGCTGACATAAACACATACGCGCGCATAAATACACACGGGCGTATTGGAATACTGTTACTTCTGCAGACAAATGTGCACAGGCAGACAGGAAGACATTTTCATGGAAGCAGAGAAACACAGGGCAATTGCTATAATAAAAATAACATAACTGAAAGGCATGAAAATGTGAACACCCGAGAGTCCACGCTACAAGTTCAACATCAGTGCAATTAGCCAAAGATCGCCCTTTTCTACTTGTATTTTAAGCCGATAACTGACCATTCAGCGAGCACATCTATCTGGTTATGGCGCGACATCACAAGAATGTTCGCCGGTAGTCTGGAAATGCATGTATAGGATTTACCTATCTATCACCGAGCAGACCTGGCTGTTGAGCCCGAGCCAGCGCCACATGATTGTGTTAATTAATCTGCCATTGTGAGCATGGGGAACAGCTGCACGGGCTCTCGCGGCTGCGTCGTCAAAGCAAAACAATGCAATGGTAAGCTTCCCCCACTGAATCTTCCATTACAAAGGAGCCCCAACAACAGGGCTAAATTCATGAATCCACAGATCAATTTTTACCAGCACTAATGTCTGACCTTTAAAGCGAAAAAGAGATTTTTTTTTTTGAAACATGCTTCATTTGGGCTTGAAATACGGTCAGATATGTGATACCTAGGATTCCAGCCGACTGTTTCCCCTCCACCACCCCGGCCTACCTCCACTCCAGCCTGGAAAGCAAACACTTTGCAGAGATAGAGATGCTGGGAGAGAAAAAGGGAGGGAGGGAGGGATGGACAGAGGTAGAAAATGAGCAACAGAGAGATGGAGGAAGGAGGAAGAGAGACAGAGATCAGCACAACGGAGACACACACATGAGTGCCAGGAGTCACCAGCTGGGCGCTGGTATTTTAAAACAAAACGTCTAACGCGATTAGCGGGGATCCATCGATCGCTGTTATGTGGCGTTAATTTAGACCGGGGGGGGGGGGGGGTGGAGGAGAGGAACAAAAAGGTGACATAAGCTTTGCATATTTACGGGTCCTATCATAGGTGTTTATTTGAGACGTTTGAAATTGCTTCATGACAATTTACCATATCAAATCTAAGCTTAATGTGCTTTTATCAAAATGTATGTTAGTTTTTATGCGACGACTCTTCATCGAGAGACGTGTAACTCAGTTACACACACGTGAAATAAGCGTTGCGTGTTTACGGGTCAAATTGTATGTGAACAACAATGTTCACTTAAGATGTTTGCAATTGCTTTTTTTATGATTTACCAGTATAGGAAATCTTAGCTTATTGTGCATTTATTAAAATGGATGTGTTTTTTTATGTGACTGCCGTTCATGGAGACTGAACGGCAGATCCGAAACAAAATCCGCCACAACGAGACGGAAACCTCACATTAATTTGGAAACAACATTGACCAAGGGAATACATAAATAAAATTAGGTAAACTCTGCTGCCACCGCAAATTATGTCTGCAATAAAAAGACTTCACAAATAAACGGTTTAGCACCTCTAATTGAGTTCACAAAATGTTTCACTAGACAACCATTTCACTGCATTCATTACAGCTTCGCCGAATTTACAATTCTATTGCTCGCAGAAATCACAGCGTTTGTCTTTAATGTGGCAACCAGATTCATCTTTGTTTCAGAGGGGGGGGGGAGGAGGGATGGGAGATGGCATGCCCCCTATCACACACTCTCTACAGTGAATGGCATGGCCTTGGTGCACACTTGGCACTTCCAGAGAGATGGTGATGCACCCCGAAAAAATCATCAAGATGCCTGGCTCTCGCCCCACTCTGCAGCCGAGCCCTTCTGTCTCGTGGAAAGCCCTCCAACAGCCCACTGAGCACGCACGGAACTGGGAACGGAGTCGCATTGAGATGTACCGACGCATCTGACGTGTCACATCAGTTCTAGCAACGGACGAGGTGATCGTTCCTCTCAGGTTTCAACGAAAGGGAGAGCTAAGGAAAGCCATCAATGGAATCCAAATGGCAAGAAGGCAAGACATTTCCTTCTCCCAGTCAGACTGTCTCTCAATCTGCACCCTGTGTGAGTCTGCCAAAGTCAAATAGTGACACTGAATATGGCAGTGAATTCCAAATCAGTCGTTCAGTTGCCATACTCTCGATAGACTGCACAAATGTTCTTTTTTCACAAGAGTTTTAAACAATTCTTGGCCGCACTGTGTTTAAAACCAGTTTGAAGAACTTCCCCCGACGCACACACTCGTACACACTTGGGAAAATATAGAAACTCCAAAGCTTACAGATGGGGAAGGGTGACGTGGTGCTAACACGCATCTCAAAAGTGACGCTAGCTGCAGCATCTCACCTGTCCAACACGCTGGATTTTCAGAGAGCCATCAGATGTTGCATTTACCGCAACACTGAGCAGTGTAGAGCATCCGATCAGAAGACGTGCGCAGCCTGATGTGTGGTGCACTTACACTTGACAACTCAACAGGACACTTAGTTAAGCTAGAACGGGGAATGTGTGACGCCAGAAAAGAAGGTTGATATCTTGTCATTATCTTCTCCCTCATGGCTTTGCTAGTATTTACAGCTACAATGTTACAGAGGGTGTATCGAATTGGAAGAAAGACTTTTATTTTTCTCCTGTGGTACTGTGCTGTCGGCTCCCTGATTGTTGGAGTATAAAAATAATCGTCATGGAAATAGATCTCATTGACAACGTGCCATGTTCACACTGTGAGCAGCTTGTGCCTTGTGAACATAATCCAGAAACGTCCTCCAAAAACTTTCCTGCTCAAACTTTCAATCCCTCATCCTCGTTGTGCCCTTCTCTCCGAAAGATGAAACGAGGCGATGCCAGGGAAGACAAAATCCTGTCTTGTCAAGAACCAGCAAAACAGGTAGGAGGGGGATGGGCGCAGGGATCAAGAAGCAAGAGAAGAGGGACAAAGGAAGCAGAAAGGACTGAAGGATTGACCAAAACAGCTTTCCCATCCTTCGGAAAATCCACATCCTCATCTCTGTGTCTAATAGGAAATACCTGATTCTGGTCCTGAGAGTACTGCGCCGGCACGATTACACCTTACCTGCGAGGCCTGCCAGGAGAGGTGGCATTTGGCTGATCCGCCCCCCCATGAGGGTGGCTTAGCCTCAACTTAGCTCCATGTCTTGAGACAGAGGATAGCAGGAATGAGAAGGGGCCACTGGGGAAGAATGTGAGTCCCTCTCTATGAAAGCCCAGGATAAACCAGTGTCCTCGGGAGAGAAGGAGCTAACTTCTCGCAGCTGGATCACGGCCGAGGGGTTAAAAGATGATACCTCGAAATGTGGCTACACTGAAGTCTCAAGAAGGGTCTTAACTGGTGAACCATTGTGTCCTTGGTTAGGACGTTTTGTAAGGCAAAATACTGGATTTGTTGATGGAGACAAAACGTAGAAGTTCTTTCGACATCACTTGTAACTTTCTCAACGCATAAAAAGGTATTTCTAAAGGTCCTTTAACCCTCCTGTCGTGTTCGTGTCCCCCCCCCCCCCCCTTACTTTGGTGTTCCCGGTGTCTGTTTGAACTACTCTTACATTACCACAAAAAACGTTAATCACCCAATTTTATTTAAAATCCTTTAAGGCTGAAAACACTTTCTCAGGTTTACATGAATAAGTGCACCGAATATACAAAGAATACGCACTATTCACGTATTCTAAAATCAACATTTCGTCGATGTATGTGTGAGTACACTGAAAAAAGTGAAAAGTTGACTTTAATTAAATGTATTATGTCAACAGATTCCACAAAACTGTATTACGTTAGCTGAAAGCAATAATTGTAGGTTTAAATGACAAATATAAGGTTCAACTTATTGCTTTCAACTAACCTACTACAGTTGTGTGAAAGATTTGACCCGAACACAACAGGAGGGCTTTCTGATTTGAGAAGATCTAAAACACCCATGTGCATAATGCGCCGGTACCCAAGGCCTGATCTAGGTCTGGGTATGACTGTATGCTTTACACGCCAACACCGACAGCATAAGAGAGACATTCACTTTGCTATAACTACCTTATTATCAACATAAACATATGCTCGTCGTGCGGGCCGTCGGCCGATGCTAACTTGAGGACAGATAAAAAATATAAGGGTTGGCAAACATGACGAGACAGAGGTTCATTAGACGAGCTGTAAACAAAAGAGAGGACGGCATCTCGTCAAGCACATGTTCAACACTCGGTCCATAAGGGAGCCCTACCTGGGGCTGTCACATTCCGAAGGTGTTACTCTAATAAGACAACAGTCGCTTTTATTTACAGCGAGCACGAGATGACATGAAACATGCATTAACACATCTTCTGTTGTGCCGTTGGTGGAACAAACACCTTTGTTATTTTGTAAACAAAACATCTAACTAACAGCCTCTTTTTGTGAGCTAAAGATACATTCAAACAACATATGCTCTTGAGTTGACGAAAAAAAAAAAAAAACACAATAGGTGTAAAGCGTCTAAATTGCAATTGCGCCGCATCTTGGAAAACAAACACTTTGCTTTGTTACCAAGACAACTAAGATAATGTGATTCCTGCGGCATTGTCAGAACTGCTACTTGCTACATTATGTGTGACAAGCTTAAGAGTAGATCTCGGAGCCTGAATGCACAGATCCAGGCTCCAGCCTATTGCGGATTGGAGATAGTCCGGCAAAGCATATTTGCATGTGTAACCTTGCCAAGGAGCTAAGCTCAGCGGGCTAACATTGTCTCCACGCTTGCAAAATCCTGGTTTGAAGTCAGCACTGATGTATAAGACTCTATAATGCTTGCTGTGATTTGACAGTTTGTGTTACTGTTACTTCCCATAGTGCTTAGCCCAGTGAACACATGCAGCTTCATCCTGTTGGAGGATTTAAATGTGATCAGCCCCAACATTTGTTTTTTTAATACATCTATCTGTGCAAACAGCAAATTCATAATAGAGCCTACAGGCCCATATCCTCCTCTTTCCTCGTTCTCTCTTTGCCTTCCATGGCGACAAAATGAATTCAGCTCAGAACCTAATTAATCCACAAAGGTTTCATGTCTTAATCCCCAAAGTCAAGGGGGTTATTGTCCTCACAAATGAGGTCAGTGTTCCTCCCAGTGGAAATAAGGGGAAGACGGAGCGAAACACAGGGAAGTGAAGGGAGGAACGGATGCTTACAGAGAGGCTTTCTTTTCCCGCAGCTGTCCTGGTGAATAGAGGTGTGATATGGTGGCGAGAGGCCCGGCAGACTGGGACTGGAGGTCGCTGCTATCAGTGCAGAGAGCTATAGAGGTATCACCATGTGAAAAACAGACTGAATGGCCATGATGTAATACGAGCAGATAGAAACATAAACGGAGACGTGAAATAAATGGCACCGAATAACAGCCGTGGGAGAGGGAAAATGAGACGCCTGCCAATCTCCAGCACACAGACCTTTTGAACCAGGTGGATAAGAAAGCCGGTTCTGATGCTAATTGTCACTAAGGCAAGTCACTGTCAAACTCCGAGGCGAAGAAGCATCATCCAAGTGTGACAGGACGATAGCCATGATACAGCCCTCCGTCTGGTGGGATGACAAGGGGGGATGTGACACACATGGCCACACCATGCTGCCTGAAGAGCAGTCACCACCAGTGGCCCACACAGGGTCTTTTGGGGGGACACACACCCTGGGAATAGCATGGAGCGAGCCAAATGCTCGTCCAGCATGGACACACCCTGGGTGTAGAGCGGTCCCCGTCTCAGAAGACCACATGGCAGCCAGGGAAAGCGCAAACGCCTCAACGCGAAAGTCAACGACCATACTCATTTTGACCGTCCTGACGAGAGCTTTCCAGAGATCTTTCGAGTCTTCCAATCAGTGCTTGGCTCAAGACAGAAGGGGCGGGGTTGCTGGCCAATGAGAACTTGGTTAAATAAAAGGTCGGCCAATAGCTAGCGTTTTGGAAGAAGGGTCAGCCATGATGGAAGCGCGCTAGAAGAATAAAGTCCAAGATGACGCGATCAACAGCTTGATGAAATCTGTTGCAGTCAAAAGTCCGGCCACTGCATACAGCAAGCATGGTGGGCCCCACGTGTAGCGACACATACTTAGACAGGCTGCGTTATGTAGGAAGAAAGAGACAATATGTCCTCATCTGAACATGTTGTGAATATGATCGTTACTTTCAGCACAATCTTTGGAGTGTGCTGTGTATCCCGTCTACAAAGGATCTACTAATGCATGTTTGGCAAAAGCTTATTTCCAACAAATTGCTTGCTTTCTCTTTGACTGAGGATGTGTCGACACACAATGTCACGCACGCATCAAAAGCATCAGCCGGAAAACCTGCACTGTTTTTGATCACTGATAATTACTGTATCCGCACTCCAAGAAGACTCGAGGAGTAAACAAAGTGAGAAGTTGGGAAGTGGGGGAGAACAAGAACAAGGGAAGAGGGAGGGGGGCACAGCTTTGTAGCAGACATTCTAATTTCCAACTTCTCGTTGACTGGTGGAAACAAGAGAAGTTTATATTGTCATCTCCCCACCACTGGGTTTGAAATATGAGTTTAAAACTGACAGAGGGAATTAAAATCTGTAAATGCCACATATTTTTGATGTCTAATTTGAAAACGGGCTGTCAGAGTTGGTGTTTGTTGATTTGTATCAACTCAAGGGTTATTACATTTTGAGAATGTGACAATTAAATATCCCTCAATCATTCCCATGAGCTTTTCTCTAATCATGTCAACTTGAAACGCGATATAAAGCGATGTGACAAACGTGAGTGAACCTCATCTGGTAGCATGAGGCCACAATGAAAATGGGAATTCTGAGGTACGACATAATGTACACTGTAAGTATCAAGGGGCGTGATGACTGTCCGTACACACAGCTTCATTTAGTTTAACCACAATGTCACCCATCCTATGACTGTTAAAGAACAATTGATAGATCCACGGGTCAGAACCAGGTCTAAGAAGCTCACCGCTGGAATAGACACGATCAGATAATAACTGACACGGAACTTTTAATCTCACTTGACTTCAGATTGTGAAAGCGAGAGGTTACCGAGCTGTTTTCCTTTCTCCTTTTCTCCCCCTGCGCTCTACACACTGCCAGCGACATGCCTCCCCTTCATCTCAGAGGATATATAGAGGAGAAAAAAGATTTAAAAGGACTGGAAAAAAAGCTCAATTGTTTATTGATTTTATAATAGGCTTAGTGCAAGAGAAATAAAGTGAGGGGCTGCCGGGGCGGCGTGGTCAACCGGAGGCGATGGCATGACAAACACGAGGCTTACAGGCAGGTAACAGCGGCTTGAGTCCAAATGCCGGGATATCGGCTTGAGCCTTTTTCCAAATGCCCGTTTGTGGCATTGTTATCCTGCTTTTAAACCAGTGTAGACATAATCGCTCCACTCGCAAGCAGGGCACGGCCTTTTGGGTATGAAAGAGAATGTGTGTATGTAGGAGGAAGGTGGAAGGGAAGGAGGGAGGGGGGCTCGCTTCAGGATGATATACTGTAGGATATAAACAGGTTTGTAAGAGAGTGCCAACGCATAGGTTGAGACAATCAAAATGAGAAAAAGGATCTTTGGATAAAAAGGAAAAACAACATTTTAATTTAGTTGAAGTAACATGTACAGAGAATCAACTGGGTTTAGTTTAGTTGGAGCATGCTTGTGCAAGTGTTCACAGCAGAGTGTGTATGCGTCTGCCTGAGAACACATGGGTGTGTGTAGGGTCTGATATATGGATGATAACACTAATTAGCTCGTTTTGTTTGGGGCACAACACTCATTAAAAACCCAGTGGGGCCATTAAAGTTACCGTCCCTCCAAACCATGGCTGCCACCATATCCATCTAGACTGCTATCTCGCCCAGCTCTCCCTGATTTTAATGGCCTCTGCTTCAGGTTGTGGGGTTGAGCAAAGATTTGTGGGTCTTGGATCGCTCTTCCTCTTCCCCTTTTACCCCAGCTGTCCCCTTCCCTATGTCTTGATTTCAATCTCTCTCCAGTCCTCCTTCTCACGCTGTCCTCCACGTATCTCACTCTGTCTCTATCTATATCGCTCTCCCACACATATACCAATTACTACCTCCACTGCAGGCTCCATCCATACACTAATAGCTGTTTGCTGAGAAGAAACCGGGGAGGGATATGCGCTCTTCAGTCGCGTCGAGGAGGGGGCGGCGGTTGTTTTCAAGATTTACACAGCTATGTCGCTGTAATACTGACAACCCTCCCCGTGATTCAGCGCGGCTTGCGGTGCCATAAGGCGCCCGTTACTCTGCAGCCGGAGAGCCTGGAGGAGAGGCCTGCCAGGATTAGAAGAGCAGGTGTAGCATCCCGCTAACAGATACAGCACAAAGCCATATTCAAGCCCATGCTCTCTGGGGCTAGCTGTGCTAAAGCTAACAGCTTCTGCTCAACTAAAAGAAGGGTTCAAGTCAATCCACTGCACATATTACTGTCGTGATAATGTTTCAGATGGAGATACATGTCTGGAGAGTCTTTTTTTCGTCTACATGGTATCATGTTAGCTTAACTCATTAGGTCAAAGCTATATAATTATCCTCAAGGAAAAAGGGTTCTGACTGTTTTCTTGTAATTACAAAAAAAAGTAATTGTATCCAAGCCAGGTATATCCAAAAACCATTGAATACACACCAATGAGCCACAATGGGCGACATGTTGCTTCATTACCATGAATGGGCGTTGTATTCGGCAATGACCACCACTTTCTAGAACTACTGGGGAAGTGCTCAAAAGGTAATCACACCAACGGGACCAACAATACTTTGTAATATAGATAAACGATCATATAGGAATCCTTATAACATCATTTGGGATTTTTTGGAGAATGCCAAAAAAATAAAGAGTGGCTCTTCCAATGGTTCCATAAAGACGGTATAGTGTTTTAGTGCCGCTTAAAATAGTCCCAAAAGAATTATATTAATATACATATATATATATTTTAAATATATTTCTCTGGTTTTAAAGTTGATAGAAAATAAAAATAATAATATCTTAGTAAGTAACGCGTTTTGATTTAATTATTTTTATATGTTTTTGAGAATAAGTCAAATATAGAAAGATTCCAGCAATATCCTTTTAAATCAACGCAAAGCTTTTCCATACACTACATGCAGTACTATGCAGTGCTGGTGTGTAACCTCTGTTCTCACATTGCACCTCAAACACACACTTAGCTGCACGGTCATATCCCACGCACTACTCTTTTCTTTGCCATGTTGTTGAAAGGCAAGACTCTGAAAATATCTTCGTGGTCTCAGGTCTGGATATTAAGAGTGTTGATTAGATATATGAGTTTGCCATTTGCCCACGGAGCGTGGAGTGTCTCTGACAGAACTGGGGACCATATGGCTGGTGAGAGATTTCCCCCCTCTCTTCCTCTTCGCGCAGCCTGACAGCTGGATGGCTGCTAACTGGGGACGAGGAAGCTTGGCAGCTGCAGCTGAGAGCAACGCTTTGATGCCGCTCACCCTTTTTTACTTCTCTCTCTCCCTCCGCCTCTCTCTCTCTCTCTCTCTCTCACACACACACACACACACACACACACACTCAATAACACAGACACCCACAACCAGTGTTAACTTAACAAGCAAACTTTGTACAGGTTGGACGACAGAGACAAGACGTGAATCCTGATTGAGTGTTCATAATGGTCAACGTTTTAACTGGTTAAGACTGGTTTTACAAGTTTACGAGCCAGAGCTCAGTCTGCTCTGATTCATTAGCTGTTGTGATTGGTTAACTGCTTGGAGATGTCCCGCCCCTCATCATGTGCACTGTGTTGGAGAGCTAGCCAATAGAAGCTCAAGTGTTATGTAGTGATGTCACCATGTTCAGGAAGTAAACAAAGGAGTCCAATGGAGGCGTTTGAGGAAGGAGAGAACACAGGGCCTTTGCAGACCATTTACATTCACAAGAGAACCCCCCCCCCCCCCACACTAAAAGTATAGCTAATTAATTCACTGTTGAAAACAATGACAACGAATACAACAATCTTAAGTGTTCTGCTTTTCAAGTTCCTGCTGTGGTAAATATGACTGCAAGGGGGAGGTATGGAGGGCAGTGATATGTGGGTGCAGTGAAGGGAAGGAGAGAAGAAGAGGAGGTGAAAGTGAAAGGAAAGATGAATACCAGGCAAGAACAAAAGTAGCATATTTGAGATTTTCTCCACACATGGCTTTCTTTTTAAACGTGCTATGCTTTGACTGAAAGGGATCTTTCATCGTCGTTTGAACGCAAACAGAAAGAAAGACTTCTTTGGATGTTCAGATGCAGATACCTGAGTGCTTTGCAACAACAACAATGTGTTCCTAATCTCAAGTCTCATCTGCACTGTAATATAGCAATATGTTTTAGCATAGCACTTCTCTTGGATGAAAATAGCTCTAAAGGCGCATGTATGATGTTTTTAATTAAGGTCACACTCGTGCTTTTCTTTGAAAAGAGAGAACATGTCTGAGTAACAACATCCGCTGCTGCCAAACACTTGTATATCCCTTTATTACAAAACCACCACGAAGCCAGAAGGACATATCACAACCCTAATGCTAGATACATGGGAGTTAGCCTCTTTCTTTTTTAACAATTGATCCTTTTCCTGAAAGGCTGACCCTCCCTTTCAAAGATCTCTAAAGCCCCATCTCTTACACATCTGAAATGTCTGATAATCTTCCCCTCTCTTTTCATGCTCCCTCTTGCGTCCAGTCGCCTCCTTACCCAAGCCTGCCTTCGTACCACTTGCCCCCTTCTCGATGTTCACCTCCTCCTCCCCTCGCCCATTTCCTTTTACTGTATTCCCCCACTCCAGCTCTATACCCATCTCTCCTCCTTCCGTTCCCCCGCCAGCCAGCTCCTCCTCTCGGTGAAGGCCCCCTGTTGCTGCCTGCGATCAACCAGCTCTGAACTGGTGAGTTTAGCGAATGGGAGGGGGGGGGGGGGGGATGTATAAGAGCAGGAGGGAAAGGAGAGAGGAGAGCTTGGCTGGAGCCGAGAGGAGAGCAGCTGGGCACGGCTAACAGGGAATGATAATGACCTCAGAAATCTGCTGTTCGCTCCACAACAATAGGGCGCGCAGTCGCCTGGAAAATTGTGTTCATCAGCTAGCTCCGCTCACTTACTAATTGACATTGCCAAATATTTTAAGAACAATTGGTGTGTGGCAGGGGGGAGCGAGTGGAAAAGAAAAAAGCTCAGAGATCTTAATCCCTGGACTTAATTCCTCCCTCACTTTTTTTTTTTCCATCCTCTCTTTTTTGTGACGCCGCGACTACGGGGGAAAGCACATCTTTCATGTCGCTTTCTGCTCTCGTGTCAGCGCCGTGATGTTCACACAAAAGGCTTTTCATGTGACCTGTCAATGGGGTTAAGAGGGGGAGATTGAGAAGGGGGGAGAATGACAGAGGGAGAAGAGTGTGAAGATGAGGAAGGAAGGAAGGAGGGGGGGACAGCAGATTCCTCACTCATGGTATCACATGCCTGGCCCTCCATTTTTAATGAGGCAAAGGTCAACGTATTCTCTTGCTCTTTCATACACAGGAGGAACCCCAATCATGCCCAAGTTAACTTGATCAAACAAACCCCCGGCGAGCGCCCCGTCCCCACCGCCGCCGCCACCCACCGGCCCACCCCGTCCCCTCAGGGAGCCATCCAGTGCCATCCATTTGCATTCCCTGACCGAGAGCTCATTTCTCAGGAATTCCGCATTGACGGAGTCAGGCAGCTGTCACCCGGCGGAGAGACAAGGGGAACTTGGCATTCGCCCTCGTTCAGCTTAGCCCCCCCACCCCCCCCCCCTGGTTAAGCACACACATAGACAATCAAGAGAAGAGTACACTTTTTTGGACTGAAGGCGGAACAAACGCGCATTTAGTCCGCACATTTACATGAGCATCCTGGGTAAACACTTTTTCAGCACAAGTTGCGACTGTGATGTTAATTTCTTTCTCTCGTTGCTTTTTCTCCCCGCACGTCTCCGACGGGTAGCAAGAAAGACGCCTTTCTCCATTCCCGTTCTGCTCACTTTTTAGCAATGACACCGGAGAAGATAGCTTGTTGATGTATTACGAATATTAATATTCAAACAGTCTACCTGACAGAGTAAGGCAGCCTTCTGTTATGGAAAGATAAATATTATGTTTTAATTATAAAAACATAAAAAGGGAACGGGGAAGACAGAAGAAGACGGAGGGTGTGTGTGTGTGTGTGTGTGTGTGTGTGTGTGTGTGTGTGTGTGTGTGTGTGTGTGTGTGTGTGTGTGTGTGTGTGTGTGTGTGTGTGTGTGTGTGTGTGTGTGTGTGTGTGTGTGTGTGTGTGTGTGTGTGTGTGTGTGTGTGTGTTGTTCCGGGAGAAAGGTAAGCTATGTTTTGGCAACACATTGGCGTTGAAGAGTGGATGGCATAATGTGATGCTGTTTACGGAGGAATGTGATGCCCTGTCATATCCCCCGTTTCTCTCACTCCACTCGCTCTCTCTCTCCCCTCACCGCCTCTCCTCCACTCTCTCAACAGTACATTTCTTCTCCTTTTTTCCCTGCTTCATAACCAGGCGGGGAATCCTAACGTGATCATTAAGACATAAAACGGGCTGATAAATGTTTCATAAGGACACGGCTAGCCACTGATAGCCACCCAGGAATACTGAGGAGCAAGCGGGCGCTCGCAGTGCTTCCAGTGATCAAACACACTCGTCGGAATACAATTGGAATTTAAAAATGTCTAAAAAGCCCCGGCTAATTCCCACCATGGGTAATATTTACAAATTGAGTCTGAAAGACGCGAGAGCAAAGGGAGAAATCAAATGAACTGTGCAAGGAATAAGAGAAAGACGAACAGAGAAATAAATTGGCCTTTTATATCGTGCACGCGTGTACAAAAATACTAAGTCTGCATTTATCCGAGACATGTCAATCAGCACGGCACACTGACAATTAGTGCGTTTGAATAGAACTTTTATCATTTAGCAGACACCCGAGTCCTGACCTACTGTACAAAAAATACAGCTCGGGGAATGATTGTGCCTGCAGCACAATGACTGTCTATTTAAGTTTGGTGACACATACAAAAAAACACAGATATGACAGGCCACACTCCTACAAATGAGTGGGGGGTAGAAGGCTCAGGTTTTGTAACCGCTCGCTGATTATAGAGAAAAGAAGAAGAATAGTGCGGGGGGGGGGGGGGGGTAAGGAGCAGAGGAACGGATGTCAATTACAAAGAAAAGTAATTTATGCAAAGGGGAGAGAAAAAAAGAAACGGGAGACATAATTCATAATTTTTTAATGCACATAGTTTTACACTCATATATTATGGCACGCACTCACAGAGGGCTGGCCTCGTTTCAAAGTGTCGGCTGCAGCGTGAGGTGGTGGGAGATAGAAGGTGGATATCCTGGCTTCTCTTAGTGAGACATTTTGAATGTGGCTTGTGACATGTTTTAGTACTTTATTATGTCTAGTTTTTTGGTTGCTATTTAAACAACCTGAGTGCTTGATACGTAGACATGTAATGTCTTGATGATTGGCCTCCTCACTGACTAAACAGAAGCGTATGGATTTTTGATTTTCCATTTCCACCTGACGTTCTCTCTGATTATCATTTCCTTACATAAATGCATGCGATAAGGCAGACACGGCCCCCTTTGAAGAAGCCAACACTTTCCCTATTTTTATTTTATGGGGAGGAACTGAAACAAGAAATGATTTTGCTGTGAAATATTTTCATACAAGCATCTTTTTCAAAAACGGACACGTTAAAGACGTGCTTTGTTATCTTAGCTTGTAGGGGCCTTAGTTCCTCGACTACATGGCCACATTAATCCACTCAGAGGCCCAAGGAAATAGAAACATGTAAAAACGTGGGCCCCTATCGAGCCATGTCGCCTCATATCCTTGAGGTTTGGTCAACAACAAAGTCAAATTGTCTTTCTCCTTTAGTTTGTATCAACTTGATTCAGGGACACAATATAGACGGATTAGTGATTGAATTATTAGTATTATACGTATGTTGTGTCACAGGTAACCTCTAAAAGACAGTAGCCACCATCAACTTTTGTTATGAACCCCAACGTCGTGAACCTGGGACCAAGGGTCACAAGCTTTACTCATGTGTATGTTCAAATATGATACATGTATTAGTTTTGTAAAAGTAAAATAATCAATACCACTCCTCAGAAGGTATACCTCTGTGATAGTGCCAGGTGAAGACTCAATAACTGAAATATCCTGATAGTATCTGGTGAGTTCATGTTTGTCAGCATGCATATTCAGAGTAGTCTGGATTTAGTTAAACTCTTACTTTATTCCTGTTAATTACACAGTAATTACACTGTAACAGTTTGTCCGCATGTGTAATTACGCCCCCATTGTACCGTCGCAATTAGATGAATATCCATGCTTTATAACCTAAGGCGTCAAGTTGGCAAATCCAATTTCAATTTGTATGGAGCATTCTGCCTGCTTGTTTGAGCCGCGGTAAAGACCAGGGATACGCGGGCTAATCCTCGCCATGCTAAAACGCTGTTCCTCTTAAAACATGTAGACACGGGGGATTCCCTGGAGACACGGAAAAAGTATGTTACAGCCAAGAGGTGGGAGTGGGGTTTACAGGAAGTGGGGAAGTCGCTGAGGTACATGTAAGCAGGACCGCTTTAGGCCGTACATGCGTGCAGCAAAGCCTATTTTTACACATTAAGCTACATTTCAACTATAATGGGAAGACGCAAACGTGCAGAATGCGGATTTTGAATGGGAGGTTATTTGCATGTTTAAGCTGGCAAGAAATACGGTTTTCCAAGGGTCCTTACGGATGTGTTGCGCTGTCTTACCTGTTGCTCACTCCTTATATCTCTCTACACTGCCTCACTGACGGGGTGGAAACGCAGAAGGGAAGCTAAAAAAAAAAAAATGTTGATCGACATAAATGTAATTACCTCTTTGTTTTCTTTAAAGAAATAAAGCATTTGGTTGAATAAGAAAATAAGCTCAAGGTTAGCTGCAGCGCTATATTGCACTAAGGAAGGTCCTTAAAGGACATCTCTGACAGAGGCCTTTGTTTTTCTGCTCTTTTCTTCCTCAATCCTCCCTTTTCTTTCCCTCGCTGCTTTTAAACAAGCGCCGTCTCAAAGACAAAAGCGGCGGAGCTGACCTTCTTTCACAGTTGAGATGTTATTTTTGATTACTATAATTCAAGTTTAACTCAAAATTGCCGTGGGTAGGTGGCGGGGCAGAGGCTCACACACACTTCGCAGGTGCACGCACACACAGAACAAGACGAGCCTTGCTTTTTGAAAACCTGCGATATTAAGATAAAGACAATGGTACAGTAGCCACATCCTGTTCGTCAGAGAGTGATATTCACACACACTGTAAAGCCTCCACACAGACACATGCGCAAGCACACACAACAAACATGCATGCCGAAGAGAAGCACGACACCTTTCTCCACATGAGACTCAGACACATTTTTTCTCACACATCAAAGCTTCTAATTTGAGAGTCCCAGAGCTCCAAATGTGAATCGCATTGTGTAAGCTGTGAAGACAGACAAGTTTCGTTACCTCCGATTAAAAAACAGGAAGCAGCAAAAACCAGCTTATTAAACATTTTGAACATCAGAGCTGTTAATTTATCGCCTTTTCTTGCAGTATAAGAACAAGCTCTCTAAAGTGCTGTAATAACTTTAAGCATTCATTTATTTATTATTACAATAAACAGTATTTTATTCCTGTAGAGTATTGAATTTGACATCTTAATCTACTTGACATGCATATAGTTGACTTCTTACACATTGACTTTTTGCACATTGGTCACATGCAACATTCTCTTGCACTATTGTATTTCTATTCTGTTTCTTTTTGCACTATTTGTATTGTTTTATGTCTTATATATATATATATATATATATATATGTTGCATTGTTGGAGGTGCCTGGGACTATAGATTGTTATTGTCATAACTACCCTGTCTTTGCACACGACAATAAAACCTTTTAATTTTAGAATCTATAACTTCTGATCAATGTGAGGACAGCCTTTGAGATATGACAGCGGCATATACTTTAAATGTATCAAGCTCTAATACACAAAGACAAAAGGAACTGCAATATCAAGACCTTGTATAAAACAGCAGGCTATTTTTTTTTCTTGTGCAATGTTGTCCATACACTGTTTTAATTATGTTTATAAATTCTTTAATCCTACCTTCTCCGAAGATGGTGCCCCGGGGGTGAGATTTAACCACTCAGCTAAATCGAATGCATGTTGTTGTGCTTGGTTAGCATTTGGTCGTAAATGCTATCGGTTTTTATTTGTCATGTATTATTTGTACTGTAATTTTATTTTTGCATACTGGCGGTTAATATAGTACTTCTGAAGTTGTTGAAATGCCACGAGCTGTACTCATCTGATTCAAAGGGCTTGAGTCAAAAGAGAGACACAGAAAGAGAGATGGAGAGAGAAACTTCCAGCATTAAAATTCAGAAGATAATTACATCCGCTACACCCCCACTCTGTTGAGAAAGTGTAATGTTTAATAGTCTCTATAAAGAAAATAGGTTTTTATCTCACTCTCATTTTCATTAATTCCTAATTGGGGTGGGGGGTTGTCTGTTATTATTTCTTAGATTAAAATAAACATAGCCTGTCCCATGTTCAAACCCATCACACTACACAGGCACGATAAGGACTTCATGCCTCTGTGAATAAATAAACAATTCCATCTCCACTGGTGGAATTAAGTTGCTTACAGCCTTAAGCTAAGCCACTCTGATTTATATTTATTTATTTCTCTCTCAAAAGACTTAAAAGCACACCCTCGCTTTTGCAAATGAAGTTCACACATTTTTTTGACCTGCTTTATATGTATATCTTTAATTAGTGTCTTGTTTAGCTTAAACCGACTGATTATCGCGTACTCGTGACCTAATTACTGCGCACGCTTCCTAATGGCGGCGTAGTGCCCTGAGGAGAATGCGAAAGTTACCTTTAAAAACTTGTGTAATCATTAGCAACGAGCCTCCCTTAATCCCACTAAACATACACTTATCTAGCCCAGACCGGCCTGTGTGTGCTGGGAAGGCAGAGGGGGGAGGGGGGGGTTGTCTTCAACATGTTTATGAAAGACATGTATTAATCGCTGTGGTTAAAACTAGTTTGTCCCTACACCCCCAGTCTTTACTCTTGTTCCACAGGGATATAGACCGGTAACCTGCAGTTGTGAAGCAGGTCTTTGTCGGGCTTTTGTTCTCCGTAGACTTCTGTTTCGCTTAATGTTCATGGTAGAAACAACATGGCCGTGCCAGTATATGATGATAGCCGTATATGATATACAGTACGCTCTGTTCACTTGGGTTTAATAAGCAGTGTGGGTGATTTAACAAAGACTTGAAACAAAGACTGAATATCTGAGTTATGTGAGGAATGTGTGGCCTTGATTTTGTGGGATTATGTTATTTTTTTATTTCTCCACACATTATAGGGCGTAGCCTAGGTAGAATTGTTGAACAATAAGAAAGTAACATTAAGTAAACATCATTCCTGAGTGGATGTAAACAGGATGAAATGTTCATCCCTTTATACACAGACCCAACACAAGTGCTTGCCATTCATTCTTTGATGTTCTTGTCTCTTACCTGAAGATGGTGAGGAGGGATGTGGGCTGTCATCCTGGACGCTTCCTGTCTGGGAGTGTCCTCCTCCGGCTCCGCTCTCTTCCGTCACGTTGGATGAACCCGGAGTGGTGGAGCGGCTGATGGACTGGGACTCTGGGTCGCTCGCCGATCCGCGGCGTTCGTCCAGTCCTTGTTGCTGCACCGCTTCCTCGTGGACTCGCCTGTCTTTGCCGTGAACGCGGGAGTGGACGACCATTTGATGGTACGTTCTGAAGACCCGTCCACAGTCAGGGCATTCTGAAGGTTTCTCTTTCATGACGGAGAGACTGGAAAGACTGAAGTCAATGTTTGGACTTCCTAAGCCAGCAAGGGCTCCGGGGCCCTCGGCACTGCCGTGGACAGACATTAAGTCGCGGTGACCGTCAAAGCCTCTTCCATCTTCCTTCATGGCCATCATGGCTCCACTTGCGGCCTTTGGTCCCTGCAAGGCCTCTGAGAGATGCTTCTGCTTTGAGCTATCATTGGAAGCAATCAAGGAGTAGTCTTGTTTGTCTTGTTTGTTTGAGTAGGAAGCCAGGGCCCCAGCACCACTCATTTCATCTTCTTGCCCTTGGGGTATGTGGTGCTGGTGGTGCTGCTGCTCCTTGGGCATGAAGGCCCTGTCCATTGCCATGCCACGGGCCATTATCTGCCAGGCTTGGTAACTATTGAGGGAGTCCATCTCCGCCACTTTTGCAGCTGCTTGGAGGCGCTCCATGCAGCTCGACTTGAGCGGTGGCACAAGGTTGAGACAACCCAGCAGTGAGCGCTTCTCGTTTTCGCCCAGACCGTGGCCCATTCCTCCTGCCATGGGCCCCAGCAGCTTCCCTAGCATCTCCTTTTCCTTCATGGCAATCCCAGCCTTCGCCAACATTTGGTGCTGCTCACTCAGGCCTTGTTTGTCTGGGGACAGGAAGCCTCCCTGAAGACAGGAGATGTAGCGGGAATAAAGATTGGCATGAGCTTCCTGGGCAAGATTGTTCATGCTATTCACGGCAGCCATCTCCTGCTCACTGGGCTGGTTCGGCTTGTTCTTGATTGCCAGCTTGTTGAGATGCACCTTCATATGGTTCTTGAGAAACCAGGGTTCCTTGAAGCGGCGGCCGCATATTTGGCAGCAGTGCTCAAAGGAGTCCTTGTGCTTGCGCATGTGGCCCTTAAGGAACCAAGCTTGGCTGAACACCTGGCTACACACTTCACAGCGGAATTCAGTTGGCGGCTGCGTGCCACCAGGACCACCAGTCCCCCCGCCCAGTGTGTTCTCGGCTGTAATATGGGCCTTCTCCACGTGACTGATCAGTTCCTCCTCGTGGGCAGCAGCAAACTCACACAGAGTACATTTGTAGGGCTTGTGCAGAATGCGGATGTGGCGGTCCAGCTCTTCGCGCTTCTTGAACTTCCCTTTGCAGAAGGTACAGCGGAAGCCTGTAGTCAGGTTGAAGGACTGTTCGTCCTGGGTGCCAGCCGGCTTGGGGGAAGAAGAGGGTTGGGAAATTGTTTCTGGGGTGGCCATGCCAGAGGGCGGGAGAAGGCCACAGGCTGAGCCGAGTTGCTGCTGCTGAAGGGTGTTAGAGCTGCTATTGAGATGGGGTGTCGGAGGTGTCTGGAGGAGACTGCTGCTCCCCCTCATCTGCTTGTCCCTAATGATGGCCCTCTCCTCCAGCTCATGCAGAAGCCTATTCTCCTCTCTGACACGACCGCGGCCTTTCCCAAGATTTCCCAGCTTGTGGGTGCGCAGGTGGATCTTCAAGTTGCCCTTTTGTGCTGCTCGGTGGTCACAGTAGGGGCACTTGAAGGGCTTCTCTCCCGTGTGGGTGCGCATATGCAGTGACAGGATGCTGTTAAAACGGAAGCGCTTGCCACACAGTGGACAAGGATACTTCCTATTTTTGCGGGCGTCATCTTCGATATCATTCATCTGGGACATGATGCCCAAGTTCTGGCCATTGAGAAACTGCTGCAGGTCAACACGCCCGTTCAACCCGCTCAGTGCCCCTGCGTCTATGTCTCGGTTGAGCTGGTTGGCTAACAGGGCCATCTGACTGCTGATAGGCTGACTGGCCAGGGCTGTGTGGTGGTTATTCTCGTCCAACGGCGTGGCTGCTTTCTCTTCAGGGATCTGTTGTGGGCGGTGCAGGTCAGGGAAGGCGTGTCCTAGCTGGGCAGTCAGCTGATGAAGCTTTTGACTGATGGGGTAGCGGCCATTTAACACGGCATTGCTCAGATGGGCATCAGCGTCGGACACCGCTGACGACACACCGAGACACAAACTAGAGTCCTCCATCCTGTAAAACCAGACAGAAAGAGGGACATACATTGGATATAATGAAACGAAAATAAATCACATTTTAGGAAAGAAAAGGCATTTGAAAGACACTATGACATTATTGCTGGTGATGTTCTCTTAGTATTTGCTTTCCAGATTGCAGATAGAATATTATCCAGCCACATGTTCAAGACTAATGTGCTTCCTTACGGAGGGGAACAACACCTGTGCTGTGTCACCCGGCACAGATAGAAAGATTGCATTCGATGCATGGCATTCTGTGTCAGCGCCAAGGGCCTGGAGGAATACTGTGACTCCATATAACTTTTTCAACATATAACAGCATTGTGGATGGAATAATTACTCCGTACACACAGTGAGCAGTGTATAATTAAGCTACTTGTGCCCATCCTATCAGAATTCCTCCAATTACACGCCTTAATGAAACGGAGCAACGGCATTGTCGGGGAGCCACCGCAATACTACAATTATGATGTTAACAATAGCACTTAAAGCCAAGGGGTTACTCCAGTAAACACAACACTCTTATCTTGTTGCCACGACACTTGTCTTGGTGCAAAACTCTATTAACGATCTGCACGACATTTGATGTGAATCACGTCTGCTTCTTTTCATTCGTCAAGTTATCTCTGTCCGTCTTCTTCTCTCTACTTTCATCTTTAAAGTCAGTGTAAAGGCAGAGAAGACAACGATGGTATGTGTTGGACAGCTTCCAATGCAGCAGAGATGCATCGGTCGTTACATGGTTGAGAGGAATAAGCCACGCATTGTTGTTACAGTGTGACACATCGTGTAGTCCTGGGTTCCTGTATTGCAACATTTAACAGCTGTTTCTGAACACGTTGTACCCTCAATGTTTTGATTTTCATTTGAGTAACATCAGTGAATAAAACCAAGCTAAAGAAAAGCATTGTTCTGCAGAGAGATCCATCTGCTCTGGAGAAGGAGAGGTGCAAACATCCATGTGCACACTTCCCCTAGCTGCTAGCAGGGGTCAAACCCTCAGAAACAATAACCACGGTTCTGCTTTGGTCAACAAAATATTGTATAATATCTCATTAAGCTGATTAGTATGCTGCCTGGTAACAGTGGCAGCCACTGTGCTGTAACGCATGATTATAATCATCAACACATCCTTTCATGGAGAGGCAGTGTAAAGCACTGGCATTAGGTGAGTTCACTTTGAAGAGAAGGCAGGATCAGTTTAGCGTATGGAGCCAATCCTGCAGCAACGGGACACACGTGCTCCGTACACACTCACAGGCCCGAAGGGCAACTAAGGTTGGCCAGACGTCGTCTTTCTCCATCTCCCTCCACCTACAGTCTGTTCCTTAAGCGTGGAGAACACTCCATTGTGCTTTTCTCAATCGAATGTGTTTGCCTCCTCTCCCACTAGTAGGAGGTTAGGAGACATAAGGGGTCTGTTCGTTTGGCCACCAGCCCCACCAACACACAGTGGATGGTGGATTCTTATCTTGCGGACATGAATCAGACACTGTGAGCAGCTTCCACTTGTGTTTAAAGGAATGTGACACTCACAGGCTGCCCTTTGAGTTCTCCTTATCCCTCCCCACATGTATCTTAAGCCATTGTACTGCATTCTGAACGACATAATGGGCAGACTATGTCGTGTGGGCTTCTAGAGGCCTCTGTCGTACTTAGATGTACGACAGATGTTACGATCGTGTGACTTAAATAATCATGTAAGAAATAAAGCATTTTAAAAGCCTAACAATGACAAGGTTATACTTGATTGGAGGACAAATAGATACTGTATACGTGTACATTTATTGTGATGATAATATTGGGAGAGATACAACTTTGTTAGACTGCTTTAAATGGCTGAGGTTTGAAATTGTATTTATGTGACACCCCAGTTTCCATCACCAGGCGTGCTTATATCGGAGGAGACCTTATTTGAATGGGCCTTCTTACAGAGGCGGCTGCCTTTTGGAATAGAAATCTGTGATTTAAACTAGGCTGATGAGCTGTTGCTCATTTGGGGAGATAGCAGCTTGCCCTTTTCTTCAATTTGATTTCTGCCTTTATCTTTAACATATAACAAAGGCAGATAGACAATGGAATAATGTGAAATGAACTGACGAATCCAGTTTGTGTTTTTTATAAACGTATCCTGGCTGACGAGCGTATGCAAATGAGACACATTAATATGCTTGCCTTGCTCCCCAGTCATTTTATATATTTTTCCCCTGATTAAAAAGGACACTTCTCATGTGACATCCCCCTCTGCTCATATCAACACACAAGGAATCTGAGGCTGTGTACAAGTAGAAACACACACACGCACGCGCAGGCAAAGACGCACCCATACACAACCCTACAAGACAACAATGCAATATGTGCATGCCCTCCAAAAGACACTGAGTACAACCAAATGGCTGCCCACAGAAATCACACCAACAACACTTTCTGTTTTGACATCAGCCTGTTTCTGTCAGGACTGTCACGCAACCATCACATACAGAAGACACACAACAATACAAGTGCAGCGGCACTGCTTTTAGAAGATCAAGGCTCAGGTGTGTCAGTCTTACCGGTTGCATTAGGGAAGTGCCACTTTGTCCCTATGTCTCAGTGTCTCTGCCATGGATATGAAGCCTGTGCAGACTCCGATAAGAAGACACTGTGGCTCCATGCTGGTACAGTAGCTATGTGTCGTGACTCTAACCTGTATAACCTTATCATTTCCTGGCATGTACAGCCATGCTGCCTCATTAAAGCTATTGGCTCCTGTGATACCTCTAAAACCACAAAGACTTCCTTTAGCATTTTCTCACGACAGTTCAGTTGTTGTCTTTAAAGTTTGCGGTTTAATATTCAGCAAAGCACCACACGCACCCCCGAAACACTACGCACACTCGTGCACACGCGCACAAACTGATTTCACTCGGTTTTTCTAAATGCATTTTCTTCTTTGCTCTCTTTTTTTTCTTCTTCTCTGCAAGCCTCAGCTTAATTATAAGTGGTATCTGTAACACAATGGAAGTGTATTTCAGTCAGCATTTGAATGTGCTCGGTTCATTTCTGTCTTATCAATGGCACCATGCATCATAAACGCATGGGGGATTTGTATGTGTCTCTCTCTAATTGTAACCATATACAAGTAAATGAAAGACAGTGTCAATATTAGGCACCTCTAATATAAATGCATATTAAAATAAACCATTTATTTCCGACTTTACTTGAGCTCTGTCACCAAACTTCTGTGTGACATTTAAGACAAGACTGGGAGAAAAGGAAAGGATCGAAAAGCCATTAGTTGAACTTTACTTTGTTATTTTGACATGTATTGACACAAAACCCATCGACCAATCACAATGCAATACCTCATTAAGTCCTAATGAAGTAATTCATTGCATTAAACAAATCAATCATTGTTCACAATGTGCTGAATTCCATCGTATTTCAACCAAATCATTATTGAGACAAAGGGGGGGGGGGGTTGTAGCTACAGTAATCTGTAGTTGAAGGGACAATGTGAGAATGAACCATATGTTACGTGCACTGAGAGTTATGCTAAGTATTAAGCATAAGCATTTGGACATTTGGATACATTAACAAGTGTTTTTTCAAAGTAGAAACGGAGCTTTCTAATCTTAACAGAGATCAATTACTTCGAAAAAGTTGGTTTAGACTTCGCGGTAGAACAGATCACGATGATATGAGTTTCTTTCTGGCTTGTGTTTTGTTTCTACTGCAGGTGGTCTTTGCAAGGCTTCTAATTAATTCAATAAAAAAGCGGCCTTGTTTTCCTTCCTTTCGCTCGCTCTTTGACTTCGCCGCATTATTACTTTCTGTAATGAGGCGAAAACACTCTGAAGTGCACATCGAAGACTGTCACACAAGCCCTGCCAGATTGAATCCAAACCTCCATCCCAAGCCTGGAGCATCTTGATCAAAACTCAGCGATATTAGAAACATGGGAAGCTTCACATATGGATTGTTTTATTTTTAAAGAGGGGAAAATAGAGTTGCAGACAAGGCCTGATATCGGATCTCACTATATTATATTTTAAACATACCTTCCTCATACAACTGTTCATTTTAATTATTTCAAAACATTATGTTTATTCTCCTACGAATGTCCAGTAACTTCTGTTTCTTATATGAATACATGCTTTTCAGAATACACTTCTGTCTTCAGAAGAAAGTACTTGTTAGGATTAAGGCACCACACGTCTTGGTCAGCTTTAGGAATTGATAGTGGATTGGGTTCAAATAACCCAAACAACGTTGTGGCTCTTTATACTTCCTGGTTCAAAATGACAGTACTTAGAAAATATACTAATTGATTGTGTAAGATATACAAATAGCAGGGCATTACTCTTTGTATGGAAAGCTAACATGCCAGTATATCACACCCTAACCCTAAACCTAACCCTAACCCTAAACCTAACCCTGACCCTAACCCTAAACCTAAACCTAACCCTAACCCTGCCTTTACAAATAGGAAATATAAGTGCTTTGTCCCCTATTTCCCAAAAGGCTGCTGGATCTTTTAGGAGGGGTTTCCAGTAAGCCGAAAGACTAAGAGCTCTGACTGGCTGGCCCAAAACACCAATTGCCCACCATCCACATTCTTATGGAGCAACTTTTAATACGTGAATACTGGTGAGTATTGGTGTACCATCACCCTCTGGTCTGCTTTAACGCAGAGGAAATAAAAGCAAAGAAGCGCAGATTTGATGTGAGCACGGACTCAATAGATCAGTGACAAATATGAATGAACAGGAGCCTCTGCCCCCCCCCCCCCCCTTCCCTATGCACAATATGTCATTGAGGGCTGTTTAAGAGGTCCTGTCAACAGGTAGTTCAACTTTCAGCTCATCCCCGCTGATCAGTGGGAGCCCTCCTGACAGAGAGAAAAGAAAGACACCGGGAGGGAGAAAGAAAAATGTTGTGGGTCTTTTTATCCGTCCATCGCTCTGACAGCCTTGCAGGGGATGCCATGGGAGGGAGATCAATGCGGGACAAGCGGATTCCCACAGTTCATTGTTCCGGGCCGGCCAAATCATCTTCCCAAGACGGCCGGGAGCTCAAAGCTTCCCTTTATGATAACCATCCTTGGTATTATTCCCACTATGATGATGGTGACCTGCAGATGTCTCTGTGCGTGTGCGTGTGTGTGCGTGTGTGTGTGTGTGTGTGTGTAGCGGTCACAGCAGCACGGACAGACCCCTGCAGCAGCGCACAAAGCAGCCAGCGCAGGATTACTAGCTGCACACATTTGTTAAGCTGTCACTGTTTGGTGGAGTTCAGTGGCAAGAGGGACACGTAAATAAAAAGCAAAGTAATTGACATGATAATGATAGTGAAGGCTCCTCGTGTTATACTTAATGCGTCACTCCTGCTTTAATACCGCCACTGATACTGCTTGTTGGGTTGTTACGGGCAACGACACGAGGTATTAGACATATGTATCAGGTGATTGATACTGTCCTTTTGGGAAGCGATGAATAGAAGGCTTTCAGAGCAGATATAAAGGAAGTGTCTTTTTTCCTCGCGTGAGTAAAGCCTGTAGTAAAACCTGTTTTAACTTTAGAAGCTGATCAAGCACCATGGCATTTCTTAGTAAAACATGAAATGGCATTTTGACATATAGATAATAATGACATTTGAAAATACTGCTGCAGAATATGAGCAACAACAGGACTAATCGTGAAGGGCCGTATCAGATTAAATCGAATTTAAACATGATGCCCATTTACAACAATGAAGAGGAACACGAGATGCCATTAAAAGATCTGGGAAATGCTAATAATTAGACTTTAAGTTTGTCAGATTTGAATATATTCACCCTACATTCCAGGCAGCTTTTGGTGGAATAATTTCCTCGACATAATGCAAATCCACTTGCAAAGATTTGCTGTAACAATACGGCATTGTTGACAACAGAGTGGGGACATGACACAGTTTGGAATTTCAAGTCTGAGCAGATTGATTTTGACATTGTGGTGAAACGGATGGAAACCAAGTGAAGAAGAAAAGTATGCAGGCCTTGACAAGTTGCTAACCCTAACCCTAGCTATTTCTGAAAAAACATTGACTTCCATTTGATGCATCATCAAATCAACTGTTAGGATGCATGTGTGCTTGTACACAGGTTCTACTTGTGGGTTTCCTCCTGCCTACTAGGCCTAAACAAGCGACTTCCTCCTCATGTCCTCTCAACCCGTATCTCTGATGTTTGGTAATGGACATGAATTCTCTGGCCTGTTTCGTATCTGGTGACTAAACTCTTCTTCTTGTCAAACCAGTCAGAAAACCAGGACACAATAGCGAGTGTATGTGTGTGAGACAACAAACATGGCAGTGTGTAGCACACACTCACGCATGGTTACACTGCGGGGAAGAAAGAGGTCAGGGAGACAATGACCACAGTGTATCTGTCATAGCTTACATCACCGGTCACCCTGCGCGCTGCATGTCAATGCCGCACACACACACACACACACACACACACACACACACACACACACCACGGGCCTGCCTTTGTCTCTTGCAGTGATGACATACGCGATTGAGACTTAAACCGAGTTGTTTCTCAGGTGGCGGCGACAGACAGAGAGAGAACGTGGTTGAATGTCAATACGGCCTAAATAACAGAATATCAGAAATAATTGCTGTTTTCTTCCGCTCACGCTGGGCACATTCTGGTAGAGTTTTGCATAATGACTACAGTCAAGGGGGGGGGGTAATAGTGGTGGGTGTGTGGAGGTGGCGGTAAAGGGAGGGGTTGTTGTGACAGGTGCTGAAATCAAACCAGGGAGGCAAAGGAGACAAAGGTTCAATTTACTAAGAGGAGACTTTAATTGTTACACAGCTAATTAAGAGAAGAAGGATCCTTCTTTTGCACTCTCGACTATTTACCGAGAGCCGTGTGTGCATACATTGGGAGGTAAAGTGTGCCTCCAAGCCAAGTGAGCGTATAGTGAAGAGTCACAGTGCGTGGTGTGTGTGGTGTGTGTGTGTGTGAAAAAAAATGGGGTGCTACCTCAACATACAGCATTTATTTTCACAGCTTCCCCGCGGTCGGGAGTTTGGGACTTTCTTTTTTTTTTCCGCAGCTAAAACAAAAGTCTATGGCTAATTAGCGACGCTCATTACAGGAAGCGAGTCAGGTAATTATTTTACATCATGCTGCCGATAATTGAATGATTCTTCAATGTCTGGATGTCTGTTTGAAAGTATCTCTTTTGCCCCCCCCCCTCGTTTACCCCTTTGTCTTTGACGCCGAGAAGAGAGACGCTGGATACAGGTAGCGCTGCCATATGCTCTTGACGGAAAAAGCTCTTCTGTCGAAAGCCAATGGGATGTTTAAATATTGAAACTGTCGCATGTCTTTTTAATACGACCGTGTTAAATTCCCCTGTATTCCATCACTTTGATAAACTCCCCCTTTCTGTCTCTCCCCCTCTCCCGCCTTCTGCGTCTCTTCCTTTCCGTGTTAATCTGAAGAGTTTGATGGGAACTTTAGCTCTCTGAGAAGTAGTTAAACTTGTTATGCAACCACGCTGGCTTTTTTCTTTTCTTTGTTTCCCCTTTAAGCAAGCACACTTCCTGTTTAAGAAAGCACACTAATCTTATCAAAGCCATCAAAAGCCGGGTGGAAATGCTTCCGCATACGTTACAATATCTCTTAGCGGCCTTATAGCTGCTATTGTTCTCACGCACTTTTGCCTGGAAGAGAAGGAGACACAAAAACATCACTGCACACTTCAAAGTCAGAACGTACAGGCGAGCTAATGTGGCACTTAATATAAAAGCAGAAAAGACCGAGAGAGGGAGTGAACTGTCTACTTTAAGGCCAGGGTGTATTTATTACGGACTAATTGTAGCGCAGGAAGTGCTTTGGAGGGGTGTGCTCTCGGGAGAGTGGGTGGAGGGGCCTCGGGGACAGAAGAGAGCATGCTTATCTATCAGACTTGATCAGAAACACGCTGCTCTTAAGATCACAGATGGAGGGGGTGGATGAACAGATGAACAGGAGGAAATAAAATAAATGAAAGAGGGATGAAGAGTGAAACAGAGAGAGGGAGAGACATGTCAGTGAGGATGCCAACGCCTCGGTGATTAAAGCAGGAAGGAGAAGTTGGGTGAAACCTCAGAGGAGAGTTGTCTTGTTTTGTTTGAAGGCCTCTCTGTGAACCGCTCTGTGACACACACACACACACACACACACACACACACACACACACACGCTCGCATGATGGTCGATGCAGGACACACACCTTGGCGCTAATAGCGAGAATATGTATACACTGCAAACTCATACATGTATTAAAACACACAGGGGTGAGGTGCCTATGGTGTGTGTGTGTGTGTGTGTGTGTGTGTGTGTGTGTGTGTGTGTGTGTGTGTGTGTGTGTGTGTGTGTGTGTGTGTGTGTGTGTGTGTGTGTGTGTGTGTGTGTGTGTGTGTGTGTGTGTGTGTGTGTGTGTGTGTGATCACTCCGTCCGCATGCTTGAAAGTCATTTTAATTATCAGCGTTGTTTTTTCATTTTGTTTTTTGACACTTTAACTGCCATAAATAATAAAAAGTAAAAGTTATTTTAACAAGAATTTGAATGAAATTGAACTTATTTGAACTTTTCTGATAATATTGGGAAGAAACAGTATTTTTTTGTACATGTTTTGTTTAATACACGTGTGTCATGTGTCCAGCCTCTCCAGCCTCTCTAGTGCTCTTCTCTCTGCCTTATGCAAACCCAGTGGAGTGCTTTAGAGTTCAGAAGGTCACAGTATCTGTCCTCACATGGGAGTACTCCAAGCTTCCTCCTGTCCGTGCACATGTTACACTTTACAACGGGACTCAGCGTCTTTTTTTAAATAGCAATAAACATGAAATGATTAGGTTAGAAGATTGGATAAAACACATGTACAAGCTGCAGCGTTAGCGTGATGAACAGATTCATTCAACAATAATTATAATGTTTAACATTCTGTAATGGGCTGTTGTGCATAATGAGTACTTGAGTACATGTTGTAAAGTACATGTAGGTAATTAAAGTGTTATACTCTTGCTCAAATAATATTTTCAATGCATTACTTTCACTTGTAAGCGAGTATTTCTCCCTTAACATCGGAGTATGTCTCCTACCCTGCTGATGAGGATATCATGTGATTAAGATGATAGTAGGTGTGTGTGTGCGCGTGCGTGCGTGCGTGCGTGCGTGCGTGCGTGTGTGTGTGTGTCTTTCTGAAGGTATTCTCTGGATAGGTTCCATGCGTCCAGGTGTCTGTCTGCACCACAGCTTCAGCTCGGAGCTGTCGGTCCTGGCCAACATGTCTCTCATTCTCCTCTGCCCTGCCTGACCTTCAGCATCACACACTTATCTTCAACAACAAAGGCTACAGGACACACACTCATTAAAAAGACACAGCACACACACACACACACACCCCCACACACACATACTTGTTTATAACATATAGTAAGTACCAGCAAAAGTACATGAACAATGGGGACATGCCTTTCCCAGGTTAAGGTCCTACAGACATGGCTCCTGGACACAAACACACACGGGGCCTCCTACACACACACACTTGGACTTCTGTGTATTTGTATGAAGTTATGATGTAATAAAATACTGTGCTGCAAATGTTTCCAAAAAAACATTTAAACATGCCGGGTGGGGAGGATATGCTACTATGTGTTTCCCATCTGATTAGGTGCTAAACAAGAGGAATGCATCACACAAATCCTGAACAGAGCAGCTGTGGCCTTCTGGGTATTTAGAAGAAGCAAAACTGCTGTCGTTTGTTTCCAAGCAGTTGCTATGGGCCGCTCGGACTTAATACGTATTGTTTACGACAGAAATATCTTGACATTTAAAGTATAGCATTATGAAAGTGTCTGGCACACTGGCCGAGCTAGCTCACTAGCCGCGGCTGCTTGTCGCTGCCACTTGATGGAGCGCTGAAGAGCCTCACACACACACACACACGCGCGCACACACACACACACAACGTTCCAGAATCAGCCCCAGGGTGTTGGATGTGGGCAGCGGCGGGAGGTGGGTTATAATCTGCACACCGTCTCCCATCGCTGCAAACCCCCCCCCCACCCACCCCCCTGGTCTCCCCTCCTCAACCCCACCGCACTCCACCCATCCCTCTCCATATTTTCTCCCCCTGCATCTGATTAAGTTAACAATGTGGTGTTATTTGCATGCTGATTTTGCACACCCCGACCCCGCCCCCCTCCCCAAACCGCCGCCGCCACCACCTCCCGCTCTCCCGCTCTCCCTCTCTCTCTCTGACAAACAAGAGAGGCAGGATCAGAGTAATGTGATAGCACAGCAGCCAGCCAACGCAATCTGCCTCAAAGACCAGGTGTTCGCAATCCACCTCCCTCTTAATTCCTGCCCCCATCATTTCTCTTGTTTTTTTATTCCTGTTATTCTTTTCAGTTTTTTTCCCTCCCCTAGTTCTTCTTCTTCTTTCGTCTCCTCTCATCTATCCCTGGTGTGTTTATAAGGTTGTATTATAATCAAATCTGGAGCGAGGGAGGCCTGTCTTTTTTTATTAATTATAGGCCACAGTTGATGCGAATGTATTCCGAAAGCATCTTCAAAATAGGTCGGCGGTACAGTTTGCTATTCTTATCACATTTAAATGTCAACATGGTGCAAAGCCCTACAAATTAGTTCAGGCAGGCTTCAACCCCCATTTAACATTTAAAGCGCCATTCTGTAGGGCTCAAAGAGCGATTTAAATCAGTTTACACACACACACACACACACGTATATATACAGAGATAGCGCTTTCAAACTTCTCATTTCAACACAGACATCTAACTGCCAACCTTTGCCTGGGAGAATTCGGTAAGAAGAAGAAGGGGGGGAAGGAGAAAAAAGCAGGATGAGAGAACAAAAAAGAGATATAAAGCAACAGAAACAATGCATTAGCTTCATGAATAATGAATCTGCCCGTCTATCCATGCAGAAAAGATCCAGGTTTTCAGCATCTCTGCATAAATCCACTGTCCGAATGAATAAATCAGAACGGGGGGACATTTTCTTGAGCTGTAGCCTATCACTGGTAAATAACAACAATGATTTGAAACACATCTGTTCACATGCAGTGCCAGCTAACCCCCATAGAGCAGCACGAGACAATGGAAGCCGAGCGCTGTTGTTCTACATATCGGTGGCTGGGCATTTTAAATAGAGTTTACCCATCTTACACACACACACACACAGATCTACTGATGCAAACAAACATAATCAACAAATAGGAATCACGTACAATCCGCCATAAAACAGTCCACATTAGTATCCTGTACGATAAACGGCATTATCCCTTTTTCAATAGGAAATCTGAGATGGCTTGCGATGAATTAAAAAGCTTGATCGGCTGGACGTGACAGCTGGACATAATTGAAGGAATACAACATTAGTGAAGCTAAGAACCATGGATATTATTCTGGTATGGACGATTTCTTTAAACTTCTCTAAAATCCCCTTTGTGAGATGTAGCTAGTTCGCATGGAACGGAAATCTTAAGACTGTTTGATCATCTTGCTAGACTTCACATATGTTGCCAAAACGGCTTTTGATTGATTGTTTTTTGCCAAGTCTGTTTCCAGTGTTGAAGTCCTACACATCAGTACAGCCCAGATCCATACATGTACACCAAAGTGGCCATTTATTCTTGTCAAAAAATGGACAAAACAGGGTTGATATTGGATGTCAATGGTGGATTATCAACATGAATGTAATTAGTAGTGATACCGGGATGTAAACCCCATCGCTTTTCAAAGTTGGCCATTGACGTTGGATTGTCTCATTGATGTGCGACCTCTAACACCTCTGCTGATATAGAGGACAATGTAGTCGAACGAATAACGATTTCCTTGTTTTCCCTTTTTTTTTGTCAAACAACTTCCAATCTTGTTCTGCAGCTTGAAAGAAAATCCATCAAAATCTTTCATCGCCTACTTAAAAAAGAATACATCGTTTAGTGTGATATCATGCGATGATAAAACGGATTGTAGTGAACACTTATTACACTTAACTGGCTACAGAGTTGTGCCTTTCAGACATGCACGTGAAGTGTGCACTCACAAATCCAAGTGCGTGCCCCCAAGTCAGCGAGTAGTGATGTTCAGCCTGTAGGAGAAGGCGGCCCTTTAAAGCTGTTTCACGCCATCAAGATGCAGGATCAACTACAAGCCTGTGGGACACATCCACACACACAAACACGCTGAGCCCCGCAGCGTAGGCTTGTTAAGGGACTCGCTTTGCATCGTTACACTGCTGACCCCAGTTGTTCCGATGACTATACGAATGTCTAGGAGGGGCCAACTCAAGCAGACAATCCCAGATTTAGATAAAAGTCCCGAGAAGGATATTTTAGGAAGCCTAAATGGCATTAATACACTCCTCAATTGAGTTCAGTCCATTGTAGATAGTCTTCCGTTACACTATATACGCATAAGTATATATTAGGCAGCCTAATATGAGAACAAGAGCCAGTGTAGGGGTCACGGAGAGACTTCAGTATCAGCTTACAATTGCCCTATTACATCAGCATAAGTAACTGAATCCAACGAGCTAACTAGCTTATAAGAGACCCAATCCCTCTGACTGGCTCCTCTACCTCTAGGCTCCACTATGACTCCTTCCCATCCAGCTCAAAGGAGAATGTTCTGTGGGTGTGCCTAATGTGGACGCGCGGAAATGTCAAAGCATTATATATCCTTTTTCGCACAGAGTCGCCCCTTAGGGTTTAATTGACTGTGCAGTAAAGTAAGTTTGAGAGCCGCGAGAGTGTGTGATGAAGATGAATATGTTTCATTAGAGGGCAAACAGAGCCTGATGGCTGGAATTGGCATTGAGAGAGAGAGGAGGAACTGTCGAATAAGGATGAAACATACATTTATCCATGCAGGATCCACGATGACACGTACAGGCGATAGCTGTCCACTCCTTGGCTAATCACCGTCAGCGAACTTACCAGGGAAGCGATTCAGATTAAACACATGTTCTCGCACTTCTTGTCTCTTTTTCCTCTCTCCTGGTTGGCCCCTGTCTTTCTCTGAACCAAACAAGGAAGGAACGAGCTTCCGACGACTTCAAATACTCGTCAAACAGAGAACAGAGCAGAAGACAGAGAGAAGAGAAGGAGCCCCGCTACTATCCCGCGGCCTTCGTTTACCAATTATACTGAGTACCTGCTGACAGGTGGGTTGTCACAGTGTCTGCTTAGCCACCCAACTCCCCTCATCTTCCCCATCCCCATCCATCCCGCACTGTTACAGGAAGCTCCTCGCACCTCCAGGCGAGATAAACGAAGGGGAGGATATGGAGGAGAGTGGAGAGTTTGGCTTCAAGACACTTCAAGGCTTTTGATTTGGGATACATTAAAGACAGACACTAGAACAAGTTAAGTTGAGGTTTCCAGGAAGCTTTATTCTGCTTTCTTGAACCCTAACCCTAATTCTAAGACAACTGGGGATTGAATTGGTCTCGGTCGGACGTTCCGTGTCGAATACTCGAGATTGAAGCTTCTTCAAAGAGATTACATTCCCAGTTTTTGTGAAAATTACAAAATATTGGTTCATTTTTTTCATTTACTTTCTTACTTCTTCACAGAATGTCTTGTTGAAACAGCTTCTTATTCCTGAAACTCTACAAGGACGTTTTTGAAGACAGGGGGCCTCCCCCAATCACCGCCACCCCCTACCCGTTTCTCCTCTGTCTTGCCGTCTCAGAAACTCAGCCAGCCAATGAACACAACTGAGACAAAACATAACCGTAATGGCTCATTAAAGGGAATGGAGACGACTTAGGCAAACAAAGCAGCCTTCACCGGGCTGTCACCGAAACTCCTGTGATGGTACGTCCAAACTCACGCTGGTGACAAGGAGGCAAAAGAGTCATCTTCCCAACGAAACTCGCGGTGGCTTTGAGTGTTTTGACTGCGCTCGACGTGCCTATGTATTTGTTCCGCGACAAATCTAATGTGTGCAGAGCCGAGTGACAGGCCTCTGAGCTCCAGAACAAGGGGGAATTGGGTGCTCAACCACTTTCTCTCCACTTTGACGAAGATGTATAACTCAAGAAGATTCAGGTAGGTTAAGGTCCAGATCATTGTTTAGCTTAAGCTTAGTTAGCGTCATGACTTGGTAGGGTCAATGAAGTTCTAGGAATACAAATGGTGAAAAGTAATGGTGTTGTTCCATCACAAGCCAGAAGAACTACATTCTCTAAAGATCTGATCGAGTCAAAGTCACCAGATGATCAGACTTGTTGATATCCGTTTGGATCCATTTGCATTTCCTTTTATTAAAGGTGGGGTAGGTAAGTTTGAGAAACCGGCTCGAGATACACTTTTTGTTATATTCCATGGAATGCTCTTAACATCCCGATAGCAATGAATATCTTATCTTAAAGAAATGTAATCTGTGGAAGCCGTGGTTCTGTAAAAAGCACGACCAATCATCTGAGCCGGCCCGGCTAAAGTAACTGGATGGCCTACCTGCCTGTCAGCCTTCCATCGGGGCACAAACTTATCTCGTGCCCTCATTGGTCATGTGCGCGTTCGTGTGTGTTGGAGGAGGGGCTCTGTGAGGAAGTGGCAGATTTCTTCCGGCTGTGTGTTTTCAAATTCAAGCACACTCGAGCCGGTTTCTCCAAAATGACCGACCCCACCTTTAATATCAGTATATTTTCTTGCATTTGGACATTTGGATCCTTCCTCTGTTGCCCTACCCAACACTTTTTGTTCCATTTCTTCACCATTAATTGTGGGGTTTCTTGGGAGATTGATTGATTGAGGTTTTTAATTTAAAGAGCCATGTGTTAGGGCTGCTAGCTTGTAACAATTGTGTAATTGTAAAGCTTTGCTGGTACAACATTGCAAAGGGACACGAACGATGGAACGGTTTCAAGGCAAGTTAATTAGGTTGATTTCTGGTGACTGTGAAGGCTTTAGCATATGATTACCATTTCACACTTTTATACTCAATGCACCATTCAATAAACCCCTGCACCCTGCATGGAAGCATGTGCATGTGTTATGTTTTCCACACATTATTATCACCTATATACTGAATCGAATATATGGTTCAGAATTGTATTCTTTAAATGTCAGTTCAAGTTACAGACAGCACTCTCTCACACACATCCACACACAATGACTTTTTCGCATCTCTACTATTCTTTTAAATAAGGAAGACACGTTAGTCCCATGTGTGTTACTTCCAAAGGCCTGTTTGAAAATCAAAGACCGCAACTCAAGAAGTGAGTTTCTTTAATTCAATAAAAAGACACTTTTATTCGTAGATATTTGAGGCAACTGGGTAGCACAGGCCTTTATACATGCACACCTTTGATAACGGCATAGAGAGAAAGGTGTAGCAATTTGTATGACAGTAGATACATGTGTAGCAATCATCATTCAAGGAAATCTATCTTACACGGCACTGGACGTCTTTAACTTCAGTTGGAACAAGTTTCCCATTTTAGTTTCTGACTGCAGCTAATGTGTACGGCTAATCTCATGGGCCGCCACTGACCCAGCAGGGAAAGCACAATCGTATCTGCGTAGCAATCCCCCAGTAATTAAGAAAGGCCCGCACCATGCCTAAACCTCTCCCTGGCACAGTATTGTGTCTGCACTGCATGGAGACAAGCAGCCCTAAGAGGCTTAAGGCTCATGTACCTGACGCTCTGTGCACGTGTGCGTCTTTCACGAATAGCGGGACAAGAGATTAAAACAGTGATCAGAAAAGTTGAATTAACCACCTTTACTCCTTTCTTAATTACTGTGAAGTCCACCTCTGTGTGAGAAGCACTATAAATACCTTCCAAGTCCCAAGAGACACTGCACATCCACATGAAGGAACACACACACACACACACACACACACACACACACACACACACACACACACACACACACACACACACACACACACACACACACACCATGTTCATAGAATAACCAAAAACTGAACCCGGCACTTCTTAGAAACTGGGCCAAACCATATGTCCATCTGCGTATTTTGGGATCAGCCTAATTCATTTTGATGATGGCATAAAAAATGATATCTTCAACAAAAAAAAAGAAGAAGAATGAAGAGGAGGAAATGTGAAAAGAGCAAGAACAGACAGAGCAAAAAGAAAGGGACCACAGGAGGGGGAGGGGGGGGGTATGTGTGATGAATCCAGGTCTTAAAAGGGGGTTCCAATAAGGCCGGACCTCAGTTGGAGCAACATTACAATAAACGCTTTTTTTTTGTTTTGACAGAGATACAATGATCTGTAATTAGGACAAATGGCTCCAAAGGCGAGTTCAAAGATGGAGTTTGTTCCCGTGTAAATGGTTTGTGCCGATTCCCGGGATGGCATTAGCAAGAGAGAAAAGAAAGAGAGAGATGGAGAGGCAGTATGTTCTTTCAAATGGATAACTGAGGACGGTTGGGATCTGAGAGAGACGTAGGGACGTGAGAGAGCGGCCGATGCAAGGTTCAACAGTTAAGAGGAAGTAGACGAGGTGAAGTCAGCTGCTGAGGTTTAGAACAGCGGGGGGGGGGCAGAATAAGAAAGAGGTGGAAGAAGATAAAGGACTAGGGTTACAAAGAAAACCCCCTGCAGCAAGGAGCGACAATCCATCATGGGAAAGGCATGGAGGAAATAAAACATAGTAAAAAGCTCACAAGGGTTCCAAAGCACTTCATGCAACTTAATAAAACAACATAGGGTCTATCTTTTCCATTGCTCTGGTCTTTATTGCATGTAAACAACTGGCACAGTGGGCCAAGGAGAAGCCCGGTGTCGCGGAGAGAAAACGCTTGGGTTGCAGGAAACGGAGCTATGTTGACACTTCGTGCTTCCTTTTACACAAAGACAATTCAAACAGGAATACCTTATTTATATACAGCGGGCCGTTCAGATCTATTATTTCTCAATGTGTGAAGAACGCCTGGCAAGAGAAATAAATAAAAAAGGGTGTTTCATACATTTCAAAATAATGTGATGATGACTAAGCGCCAACAATAAACAACAACATTACTTCTGTACCTCAGAGTTTTGACAAAATATAAAATGATACTTGTACTTTACTAGACGGATCTTAAAGCTATATTAACTAGTGACTTTGCAGATCAAGTTTTAACATAAAGGACTAATGCTCTGCTCTTAAAATAGAATACATTCTTAAATGACCCGCCAAAATAAAATTAAAATCCGTCCAACTATTTCATCTTTCAAACATGTTGCCTCACACATTAAGGCATCAAGTATACTATAGGAGCTAATATAAATCATAAACAATAACATATGAGAAATCTGCATAATGTGTACTTTTGGACTTACTGCTTAACTGTGTCTCACACTCATTACTCATTAAGAAGGGAGCATCTGAATTAGATTATAATGGTGTCTAATCCAGTCTGTTCCAATGTGAAGTATTTGTTATAAAAACGAGACAACACAACTGTCTTCCAGTTGACGAGAACTAAAAATACATAGACAATAGCTTTGAGATGAGTCCTTCAGCCATGTTTTCCCTCCACTTCCCCCCCCCATGCCAGAGACTGCAGAATAAACGGATATGTGAATTAAAACCCATTGTTTTAAAACAGATCTAAATTTAGTCGCTGCTCTTGTTCCGCTCGATGCGAAAGAATGTGCCAGTTATGTGTTTTATTTTCTCCCTCTCCTTTATCCCTCGCCCTGATCTCGGTCTGCATACATCTCATGTTGTTTGAACAAGTGTGAATGGAGTATCTATGCATGTGTCAAGGCAAAAAAAACAAAAAACACACGCATATAGTTCAGCCATGCGATTTTTGCAATTAGAAAAGACACCAAAATAATTATTCTGCAGCGCAGTCAGTCGACATATCCTGAGTCGATGATGCACGGATCACGTGTTTAATAAAAAAGGTTAATCAGTTGTTAATCAGAGGATTAATAACTTGTTATTTTCTTTACAAAACCATTAATATTATGCCATAAATATTTAATGTTGATAGGTCTTTTTTTCCTTTATTTGGGAGACACCGGGCGGGGGTGATGTGTGCCTGGTGAGGCAGGGCAGAGTGAGCAATATGCAGCCATTCATGTGCATTAATCATGCTTTGGTGAAGACAAATACATGCATTCATGTTTATTAATACAACCTTGGAGAAAACAATACTCTTTACATTATTCACCGAGTTATTAATTAAGGATTTATGAACAGGAGGACCACGGGACGGAGACTCGGGATCAGGGGGACGCCAGAGGAGTGAGAGACAATGAGAACGAGAGAGGAGAAGAGGCAGGTCAGAGTCACAGAGCCACGAGCAACAGTTCATTAACGTTTGGGATGGAAGGGGCACAACCGTGTGTGTGTGTGTGTGTGTGTGTGTGTGTGTGTGTGTGTGTGTGTGTGTGTGTGTGTGTGTGTGTGTGTGTGTGTGTGTGTGTGTGTGTGTGTGTGTGTGTGTGTGTGTGTGTGTGTGTGTGTGTGTGTGAAACAGAGTGAAAGTAGTCCACCACTGGAGAGCTGGGGGTTAAACTGAGATGGTCTGCCCTCACTCATGTTCTCCTTAACAAATTACCCTGCCCGTTTGCTAATCAAAGCAAAACAAATATTGCTTTTCATTCGCTCCATTTGTTTGAATGAACATACACACATTCCCAAAATACTCATTCCCAGCTCAGATGTAATTAAATTGTGCCTTTAGTGAAAACATGCAGTGGTACTCCAATTAGTTGTGTTTTTGTCATCGGGTAAAGACGGAGATTGGCAGTGGGTGTGCCTCGGGCACCTCGGTGTCCCAAAATGGAAGTATGTCTTAGCGGGCTGGGTGGGTTGGGGGGGGGTGTATGTTTGTTAGACAATGTTTGGGTGCACAAGGCTGAGTGCAATGACTGGGAACAACGTGTGTGCAGAGTCGGTGGGTCTTTTGGTGATCTTGAAGGACAGTGAAACAAAGGAGTGTCTGATCCCACCCACGTACTCCACCCAGAAGTCCAGCTCCTACCCTCTGGTAGAAGATTCAGGGTTCCCAAGAGCAGGCTGAACCGCTAGAAGCACTCATTCCTACCAACGTCCGTTAAGCGTCTTAACATTCACAGGAAATTAAATGTAGTCAAAAGTCAAATGTAATGAAATGTACTTTTTAAATGTTGGCCATAAGGGTTGTGCAATCGGTCGCCATTGTCAGTATGTGCGTCTGTGTGTATTGTGTTTGTTCAGACGGTGTATGATTGATGATATGTGTATGAATGTCCACTATGTTTGTATATTATGTACATGTATGCGGAACTGCTGGACGGAGCCCAGAACAAATGTCCTTACGGGGACAATAAAGTATATCGTATCGTATCGTATGTGACCCAGGGGGCGTCGGCATTAGGAGATGGCAGCATTCATTGTTTGGTTAGTGCTTAAATAAGAGCAATGTTCATTTGTAGGCATTTGATGTCCTCCCTAGACAGCGGGGGAATAAACCGCCCAACTGCATCAATACCTTTGACCGTTGACTTTGAATTCCCTAAAACTGACCAGATGTATGCATTTTGATATCTTCACATTTTACAAAAGGTGCATATGGTTTGAGGGAGGTTAGAAACATATTGTGGCCACGGCAAATACACCATGGTGAACAATAAGGACAGTAAATACGAGTCCAATGTTACAGTTAAATTCATATGTCAATTGGAAATTCAATAGCGCGGTGGTGGCGAAGTCGATAGGGACTTGGCTTGGCAACTGGAAGGTCACCAGTTCAAGTCCCGGCAAGACCAAGTGCTACCGAGGTGTCCCTGAGCAAGGCACCGTTCCCTACACTGCTCCCTGGGCGCCGTTCAAAATGGCTGCCCACTGCTCCTAACACTAGGATGGGTCAAATGCAGAGAAACCATTTCCCCACAGGGATTAATAAAAGTCCATCTTATCTTAAATTCGAAGAGCTTTGTGGCTGGTGGGGCGTCACACAAGGGTTTGCTTAGGCACAACATTTATTTTGTATTTTTTGTAAATATTGGTTAAATAGAGGGACAATCGGTTTTGAAGGGTTACTGTTTGGGTTGGGAACATTAACACAGGCCTGTATGCCATAATGACCTCAACAACCTCACATACTGGCTGTAGGAGGCCCTGCTTTGACACCAAATGGTGGTTTCATTTCCAAACAATATGCAATACTGATCATCAAATAAAGACCAAAACAATCTTTTCTGATGATGCATTTCTGGAAATCACTTTGCTGAGCTTTCAGTGATGATGAGAAAATGGCGACGGTGTTTTTTCCCCTCTGTGTCAATGTTGTGTTAATGCACAACGGTAAAGCTGTGAATCCATCTCCTAATCATTTTCTCTCTCTCCTTCTCCATCTTTAATGCTTCCCTTTCTCTTTTTTCTTTCTTTGTCTTAAGCTCCAAATTGTGTTTTTATCGAAGGGCTGTATGGATCGCCCGGCAAAATGTCATCCGTCAAGCTGTCGATGAATCCATCCTTTCATTTAATGACCAGCCGACCTGATATGCATGTTACATGGCTCCATATACCTTTCATGGGAATCAATGGGAAGCAAATAACGCTGGGAGCCAGTATGCTTTAAGTCTGACGGACGGAGCGGACGCCGGTTACATGTCAATACACACCGCTCTGGTCTTAGGCTGTGTACCGTCTATGCCTGACTGAGCGTGGCTGCAAAGGCTCACCGTGGGTTCGTCACTGGTTTGGGGAGCAACAGATTACATGTAACAGGATTAAGTTATCATGGTTAAAAAAAAGTAACTGTAATCACGTAAGATCACATAAAAAACGATGCATAATGAAAGGGATGTTTCATTATGGTTTCCTCTTTTCTAAGGTCACGTCGTTCTGTCGTCTTACATAATACACTTGATTAAAAAACATCTCATTGATATTTTATGTTCTATTGAGGTATTCCAAGAGTAACGGAAAGTAACCAGGTAACATAACCTTTATATATTGATACTCAGATGAGGTTACTGATTACTTTTTGTTTTTGTAACAGATTACATTTTTAAAGTAACCCTCCCAACCCGGGTTAGACACTGGCTTACATTAATCTGTACAATCCCTCGGCTACATTCTCCCGCTTGCATTGTCTTCATAAACCAAAAGAGAGATTGAGTGAAAGAGACAGAAAGAAAAGAGATGGTGGAAATGATGAAGGCAGAGAGAGGGAAAGACAATTAATGAAAGAGGAGGATGAAGAGACGGAGGGTTTAAAGAAGGGGAAGGAGGCGAAGAGGGCCATTGGACGTGGTTTCAGTTAAATACTAATTTCACCATGCGATCGGGGGAGGGGTGGCCACGGTGGCTGTGGCAGCTCTAAAACACATAACTTTTTACGAAGTGAAAATCAAATATTAAAAATGACAGGCCTTATAAGTGTGCTGAGTGAGCTCGGGTCACGGAGGGAGGGAGGCGCGGGCGGCTTGTCAGCTACTATCTGTCAGGACGAATTAGAAACAATCAGGGCCGAGTGAAAGGGAAGGTGATTGTTATTAAGCGGCGGGGCCCTGCGAGCGGGCGCCCCAGATGTGGCCGTGCATATAAAAGAACAGGAAGCCGGCAGTTTAATTCAGGAAGCCTGCCGAGGCGAGCGAGCAATGCCACAAAGGAGGAGAGGGAGGCGAGGGGGGCCGGGGATATGAAGGGGGGCTGGGGCGCCTCGTCCCTAATATGCTAGAAGTTACTTTGATAACACATTTTGTGGAATTGTGAAATTACGCAACTTCTTTTTTCTGTCACCTTGCTAGCGCTCATGCATCTCTGTCCATCATGAACAAGCCAATCGGAAGAATCACGGGTGAGATCGAGATAACAACCTTAACACACACACACACACACACACACACACACACACACACACACACACACACACACACACACACACACACACACACACACACACACACACACACACACACACACACACACACACACACACACACACACACACACACACAGAGAGAGACAGCCGAGCCCATATATCAATTACAAGCTGATATCCTGGGAGGATGACGGGACCGGGAGAGGAACCCCTGTACGGATGAGTGTCTGATCTCATGTCTCAGCGCCCAATCCCCCTGAACGCTCTGTAAATCTTTTTCCTCCTGATAATCACCTGACAGTGACTCTCCCTCCCCGAGCTGATGTTTGGTCTACGTCTAATTCTCCTCCCTCACTCGTGGACACGCACATTGACGGACATGGACATGACTCGTCTTTGACTCCCTTTGGTAGTCCTGTTATCTGTCAAGCTGCTCCCATAGCCCTTCAAAACTCCTCGAAGACGGACGTCAACGCCCACAGATCCCTATCAGGGAGAAGGGGGAGCGCAGTGGGTGTTGCTAAGGGGGGGGGTCTGGTTGTTTGCAATATGTTACTCAGGGGATGTTTGAATGATAGGCAGTGGCAGTGATCCGCCAAGACGCTGCAGGTTCAAAGGCACATGTGATGCCAAACTGCGTGAGGAACTCAAACGGGAAACTGGATTTCGCCAATTTAATTAGTTGAATGGTTATCAAACAAAGTCCGATCCCATAATTAGGAGTTTTAAAACACCACTACCAAAGATGAATCCACCACAAGCTTTATTCGACCGTAATGGGAGCCAATCAAGGCCTACCTCCGAGACACAAAGTCAAGTGGATCCATTGCCTCTCAAATAGTTTCACTTAACACCAGTTACGTGAAATCAATGGGAAGTACAGAGGGAAGAAATGAAGGAGGTTGTTAAGATAGTTTCTTTCATATGGTGCTTTTGTCTCGGAGCCTTGAAGGGCTTTGATTTCTATTTACTTTGTAGTGAGAGATATCGCAAGAAATGTTCCCTCTGCTTAAGAATCACTGATCATCCAATAGGTTGAAATAAAGCAGTCATACGCTCCCTGTTTCTCTCTTGTCGTCTTTATCCTTGGTGATCAGTCAAACACTCACCTAACACAAGCCGTCTCTGGTTTCCACCTCCCTAGGTTTTTTCTTTCCTTCCTTGCCGCTGCCGGTGTAGCGGAGGTTATATGGTGTTAAACACAGAGCTGCTAAACGTTCCCCAAGGTAATAACAGTCAGTGTATATACAGTACTGCTAGCACTTCTGCGACGGGAAGTTACTGCCAAGTGTGGAAGCAATGGAGATGGAGAGAAAGGGGCGAGAGGGGAGGGTTGAAAGTAGAAAAACGAGGAATGGAAATCAAATAATTAGCAGACAAAGAGGTGAAAAGGCGAGAAAGGAAGGGTGCAAGGTAAGAGGTGGAAAATGAGTAATTGCTAAACCGGAGGTATAAATAAAGACAATTAGAAGTGAGAATGTTGTGATAATGCTGCATGCTGGTTGGTGAGTTAGCACAGGTGCATGCACTGTGGTTATAATTAAACCCAGCTCCAAGCCATGTCTACATTCCACTTAAAGACGCCTCTCAGGGTCTTCATCAGCACATCGAGGTTTGCTCAAGACTTATGGAGTTGTCATTGAGTTCTTCCAAATGTTAACTGACGTCATTGACCCGGAGTCAGAGATAGACATGACAGATCAAATTCCCAATACCAGAAACCAGACTTGGACAACGACAGGGATTGCAATTGAAATAACTGGAAAAAAGCTATTGGATCTTAGTTTTTTTTTTTTTAATCCTTTATTTATCCAGGAATGTCCCATTGAGATACAAGATCTCTTCTTCCAGGGAGTCCTGACCTTAAATATTTGTATTTGACTTTATGCAGAGTATAGACTTTGACAAGAAGTCGATGCATGGTTCCATACTATCAGTCCTTTTGAGTGCTTTTTCCACCTTGTTGGCAACATTTCCTATGGATATGGTTTGGCCGAAGTGCTTCCATCCATTGCGGGGGTAGCAGTTCCAGCAGAGAGCCCCGAACTTTCTTTTCCCTGGCCACATCAACCAGCTCTGACTGGGGGATCCCAAGGCGCTCCCAGGCCAGCGAAGAGATATAATCCCTCCACCTGGTCCTAGGTCTACCCCTTGGTCTCTTCCCAGCTGGACGTGCCTGGAACACCTCCCTAGGGAGGCGCCCAGGTGGCATCCTAACTAGGTGCCCGAACCAGCTCAACTGGCTCCTTTCAACACAAAGTGCTTAGTTAGTGTTAAGAAAAGATTGTGGCCAAAATAAGCCCTTCGCTTTTGGAGTCAAACGGCTTTACAACCACCGAAAGTCCTTGCTTGTTGCGGCACTGTGACAATCCCACTACTAGAACAAAGAGGTCTTGTTTAACATGGAGAGCAATTGTGTCTGCTTTGGTAACGGTCTCTGAATAAAGTTGGATTGAGGGTCTATTTTTCTGAATCAGTTGCTAGGTAGGAATAATTATGTGAGCTTGTTGACTAACTATCTACAAGCAAACCTGACATTTAACATACATACTTGTATGAGTATGTATGATGACTGTTAGTTTTTTAATATCATAAAAACAGTTGGTAATATATCCCTGATGTCAGGTGAATGTTGCCATATTATTTTATATGTTATACCCTATCATCAGCATATAGAGGCGGCCCACGTAAACCCATAAAGAGCCCAGCTGTACATTTTTCAATCCTCGTGATGTCATAACTCAGTTTGAATGGGTAGTGAATTGTGGTGGTCCATTTCTACAAGAAAACATCGTAACAGACGAGACACAAATTGCTATTCGTAGAAATGGTTTTCTGAAGTACCCTAAAGTGATAGGAGTTGGATGGGTTGCGCCAGGCGCAGGGCGAGACAAGGTGTCTTCTAAGACCAACTGACCTAAATCTTCCTCTTGATGAACAAAGTGTGTGTTTTTAAGGTAATGAAAGGCAAGAAGCAATGGTATATCAAGGAAGAAGACAGTCACAAGTGATATGGATGCTGTTGGAGGTTGAAATTGCCCTCCTCCCAATCCAATGCAACCCCCCTCTTCTTCCAGGAGGCCAAGTCTAGGCCATGTCTAAGATTTCACAACGATTAGTGAGGGAGGGATGAGGAGGGATATAGAGATGTACTGGAGCAGCCATTAATCACTGAGGGGGGAGGAGACGGAGCGATGGAGAGAGGGCCGTCCTAGCATAGCTAAGCATGGGAGTGTACTTGTTATGGCGTGGAGCTCCACGGGTCTTGTGTGTTTCCCCGATGCTGGGTCATCGGAAAAGAGTGGGGCATTTCAGATTGAAATACAAACAACATAACTATGCACTGTATCACTTTCTGAATGCATGGTGTGTTTTGTAGCAGAATTGCATTTAATCATGTTTACGGTTGAACAGAATGAAAGGTTTGCATTGCTGAGTAGTCTGTCTGTAATGACAGCTGGCGTTTAAGTTTATAATCTGGAGGAATGAGAATACTGGATATTGCTACTCTACTACAATATTTCTTTCCTCAACATGCAACTAAACTGTCCTGTGCATCTTGCTGTTCTTAGCTGAAGTTTTATTAATTTCTACACATCAATGTTCACACATCGTCTTCTTCCTGGAGCTGTGAAGTCTGGGACGAGTGTTCCATCACATCACCTTCAGCAGGACTCGGCCAATCACCTCAATCCATTTGACAATGAAGCCGCGTCTGATCTGCTGCGACTGAAGTTAAGGGTCTCGTTGGCATAGCAAATGAAGGTTGTCATGGTTAAAGGAAACCAACGTTGAATGTTGGTAAAAGAAATAAAAAAGCAAACATCCTGTGTCAAAGTCGCATGCTTGGTTGAGCAACACACTAAAGACCTATACCTGACCTCCTTTCCAAGAGCTGTTATGGTATGAAGTCACGCTACTATGGCTATGCTTCTTAAAGAAAGTCATTGTCAGTTTGTCCTTTATCCCTCCAATGTATCGGCTTTCGATGGACAAGGGTTAAGATCTTCCCCAGCTTGCATAACACGTCTAAATCATCTAGATGACACATGTATCCACTGAGGACTGAGCTCAGAAAACCACATCAGTGGAACTTAGCATACTTCCTAGCCAGGTAAGTCTCCAATACCAGCATGTTTGTAATTGTAATCTGTTGACTTGGTTCTCGGCGAAGCGCTGCATGCATGTAGCTGGGGCTTTTACTGTGGAAGGTAATAATGGAAAACCCAGCGTTCTCATAAATATAACATACGAAGGAATGTCTCGCTTGCATTGACCACATTTACCATTAACAATAATTGGACATTCATTAAAAGTTGACGATGTTTCCATTTAAAGTCAGCCTGGATGCTGTACGGCTTCGATGTGTAGATACAAGTGAAGGAGTTTCCTTTTTTATAAACCCTTTGGACTTCACACAGACTTTTCATATTCTATTATGAGGTATAAATATGTGGTGTGCTCAAACACCCCCACCCCTACCGTTACAATGGCGGTATGCAAGGTGAAACAGGGTGACCATAAAGCCACAGTGGCCTTCCGTTAGTGTTCCCTGCATTATATCTCCCCCGCCCCTCCCCCCTCCCCTACACCCATTCCTCTCTTCTTATTTCTTTTATTTTTTTTATTTTTTTTCTGTACTATGAATAAATTGAGTCTGTCCCGGACATGAAAATGTCAAATACCTAAAATACACCTAGGCTAAATAGCATATTAATTTTTAATGCCTGCTCATCCTATGCTGCTATTCTCATATCAGGCCTGTCTGCCAACAGCTGTTGCTGGCTCTCTGGCTGGGAATTTATCATCCATCTAGCTAAAGGAGGGGAGAGAGGGAGAGGATAAAACAAAAGAGAGATGGGAGACAATGTTCGGAAGACAAGGGAAAAGGGGAGGGACGGATCCGTGTTTTCACGGATCCCTACCTCGTATTTATATCGCCGACCACCTCGCAACTTTCTTACTGTGATATACGAGTGGAATTCAATTACACTAATGCCAAACATAAATTCTTCCAGATTCCTTCCTTTTTCTCCGGTGTTTCTCCTCATACATAAAAGAGGAATAAGGAGCCGAGGAAGTGGTGACATTGACGCTGGAGGTAGTGACATTGGGGGGGGCGGCAGAGGGAGGCGAGGCGCACTGAAGCAATGTGCCAGTGTGGGTGTTGAATGCCACCCATGTGCGTTTTTTAGGTGGCATGTGGTGGATGATTATCATAGATTATCACAATCCAGATTGTTACAAGTTCTGTCTGCACACATAGCAGCAGTGTACTGTAGCTGTGTGACTGTGTGTGTGCGTGTGTGTGTGTGTTTTGGTTTAAGACAGAGTGCCTTTGGGGATAAGACTAAATGGTAAGCGAACAGTTGGAGTGTGTGAGCGTATGTGTGCATTTATTCATGTGTGTGTTCTATCGTTGCAGTGCGAGAAGCAATACAGGGTTTCGAAGAATGTGAAAAATGTTAAGGGCTTTTTTTTTTCTTTACGCGTGAAGGTATGCATTGTGCGGGAGCTTACCTTAACACACCAACTGCATGCTGGGATGGAACCTGTCTGTTCGGATCAAGTGGCCTCTCGCTGCTCACTGCCTCTGCTCACTGGGATGGCCACCTATAGGAGGAGCAGAGGAGCTGACCATCAGACAGGAGCCTGCCCGCTAATAACCTCCGTGCTGTAAAGGAACTAAGTACATGTACTCAAGTACTGCACTTAAGTATCATGTTGAGGTACTTGTACTTGACATGGGTATTTCAATTTGTTGTGCTACTTTGTACTTCTACCCCACTACAATTCAGAAGTCAATCATGTACTTCTACTCCACTACATGTATTAATACCTCTAGTTACTTCACAGACGTGGATGAATGATGTGAAATCTAATCAAGTGTTGAATCAGACTTTAGTTCCACCTGGAGTAAATCCACCAGCTACCCTGCAGTCTACAAAGTCATTCAGACTAGCTGCACCTTCACCAGCTTTGAGAACACTTAAGAGTATTCGTACTCTCTGTTACTCTGCAGTGAAAGATCTGAGTACCTTTCCCACCTCTGACCCCCCCCCCCGACCTTCTACATAGCGTCAATGCCCCAAACCAGTACACACACCTAACAACCATTCACTTGTATTTCTTGTTATTATTTGTATTGCTATTACTACTATTATTACTATTATTATTATTATTTATATATTGTGTCAGTAGTTCTTGTCACTGTGTGTCTGTCCCGTTATTCCTATATCGCTTAATGAAAGCAAAAAGATACAAGGAAGAGGAGGCGATGGAGAGATGTGGACCTGAGCAGGCGAAAGGGAAGATGGACGGGCTGACGGGCGGCGAGGAAGACGGGATGAAATGCTAAAAGATTCAGCGCCGCGGCAGAGGTCAAGGGAACGCAGCGGAAAAAGGTTAAAGATGAAATCAAAGCCCGAGCGCTGCGGTGCCCGGAGGCACAGCTGAAAGTCTATCCCTCCAGGGCAAGGCCACCGCTGACACGAGGCAGACAAGAAGCTAAATACTGCACGCCACTCGGGGATCTTTCATTTTCAACCGATCAATAAGGGCTTATATTTATCAGGGCCTCGGAGCAGCTGCCACGTCTGACAACCTCCACTTCATTCCTCCTCCTCCTCCTCCTCCTCCTCCTCCTCCTCCTCCTCCTCCTCCTCCTCTCTCCTCTTCTTTTTCTCCTCCTCCTTGCACGCTAAATTGAGACCCATCGACCATGAAAAGGGGCAGACACCCTGGATTGCCATTAACCCCCCTCGTGTCACACACACACACACACACACACACACACACACACACACACACACACACACACACACACACCCCGAGTATACAATGCTGTTAAAGGTCTGTCTCCCCCCCCCCCTCCTTCTTTAAAGAAACATGCCTTATCATTATGGCCTTGGCACAGACACCAGCACCTCTTCAAGTCTTTTGTTCCTCAAGCTGCCCATGCCACCCGACACACACACACACACACACACACACACACACACACACACACACACACACACACACACACACACACACACACACACACACACACACACACACACACACACTCCCCTGCGACAACTTCACTATTTTATTAAGTCAACTTTATTATCAGTTTCTGTGTGTGTGGGACAAACACAGAGACCTAAATGCCAAAGAATAAAATATATAAAAATATGTACGTATTGTATATATATCAAATAAAAAAAGGCACAACAATAAATATATAAAAGTAGCTTCACACAAATTTGACATGGCACGGTTGTTAGACTAAAGCGGACAAATAAATATGACAACATATACTGTATGACAACAGTACAAATATATTGCTGCTGGATGTGTGTGTGTCACATTGTTGCCATCTTTAACATTCACTTGCAGCTCAATGTCTCTCGCATACCAAAAGATATCGGTATGAATGTGAGGAGCGTCACGAGAAGCGGAAGCTCGGGTTTAGGGTTAGAGTTAAAATAACTGGCAGTCTAATCATCTGCACAACAATATTTGCTGTGAGGCATTCTAAATAGATTATCGCTAGTCCATCTGTGTCATCATTGATTTATAAGGCATTAAGCTGCTTGGGGAAGAGAGAGGGCCTTGCCTTCTCTGCCGTTAAAGGGGCTTCTCGTGGAAATCAGGGGCACGGCAACGCAACAACTGTGGCACTCGTCTAACCTCCCCTTTAATGGAGAGGAAGTGAAAATAGGACGGGAGTATCTCTGTCTTTTCCGAAAAAAGGGAAGTATGAATCCAAATGTTCTGCATCTCTTTTTGTCTGGAGATACAAAGAGACTGGGAGGAGGGGAGGAAGTACAGGGAGAGAGAAAATACACACATGCAGAAGGAAAAACAAGGGACATCATTAACATATGAATGCTATATGCAAATGGTGGGGAGAGAGCAGATGTTGTTGCATTTAATTGACCTATATGTGAATTGCATCCAAACCTTGCAGAGTGTTTGGGCCCGCTGAGTACAGCTCTGACTGGCTCTCCCCGAGTCGGGCGCCGAGCAGCCGTTTGAACTGGGTGTGCGCGTACAGAGGCACAGTGCTCACAATACAGGAGTGTTTGCTGGGAACCCTGAAACACACCGTGTCCTTGGGTGTATCCTCAGCGATGACATCTGTCCCACACCGACTGTGTGGCTGACTTACAGGTGGTGGGGAAGAGTGCTGCTCCTTTCCAGCCACTTCAGGTGAGGGTAGCTGGGTGCTACCTTACATCACCATGTCAACAGGGACTACTTTGCTTTTTACTATTAAACGGTTATTTGGAGACAATATTGAATATAAAATAATAACACAAATATATGCTTCATACTTTATTACCCAACTGCGTGTTGGCAATATACGAATCTTGATAAAGGGGTTGTGATTTCATATATTGTGATGTATTGCAAAACTGTAGGTGATATATTCTTATTGTTTGTGTGGGAGAGAAACACAGGGAGTGTAGCCTGTGCAGACCATGCACGCACGCACGCACGCACGCACGCACGCACACACACACACACACACACACACACCTATAGCCCACACTACAGGAGAGGGAACACCCCAAAGCATAATAACCCTTGTTTACTTCTGTAACATCATGACATCACGTTGTAACACTCAAGCCTCTATTAGCTAGCCCTCAACAAACAAATTGTATGTGATCGGCAAAGGGGCGGGACATGGCTAAGCGGTTGACCAATCAGAACAGAGCTGGCCAGCTAACCAATCAGAGCAGACTGGGCTCTGGTTTCAGACAGAGGGTGAACAGAGGTGCTGCAGCACAGGCAGTGTGAGACACACAAAGAGCGTTCTGAACATGACAGTCGAGACACAACACACACATATGAACATACACATAATAGAGCTACAGCCACGTAGTGTGTAGCTGCGTTACTATTACTCGTGTGTTCTTTCACTACATGCAGCACCTCGAGCACCCTACCGACCCCCCCCCCTCCCCACTGCATTTCTTCTGCAGGTGGAGACAGAAACCTACATAAAAACACAAAGACACAAAACAGTCAGATTTCTACACAGCGATGTTTGCATGGGCGAGCCATGAACAACACAGATGCTATTTTCATCTGGGCCTCGGCCTTCTCATTCTTCTCTTCCCCCTTCCCTCCCTCCTTCCCTCTCTCTTTTATTCTCTTACTCTATCCCTCACTTTCCAGCCCCCCCCCCACACCCCTCCCTCATTCTTGGGAATGTCATTAAATTGTATTAAATAGCCTTTTGTCCAGGGGGCAAGGACCACCCGATATATGATAATACATTAAGGCCCCAGTGTAGCAGCCAGTGAGCCGAGACCATCTTAAGAACAAGCACGGTGTGTGCCTTTGTGTGTGTGCTCAAAAAAAAAAGTGGATGGCAATGCGGGGAAGGAACAGAAAAAAGATGGGGAAAGGAGGATGAGGCGGGTGGAGGGGTAGAAGAGTGAGATATGGAGGAGAGGGAGGGTGAGAGTGAGGTAGTGGCTGCCTGCCTGCGCATGTGGCTCCCTAACAACTGTGACACATACTAATAGAAACATACCTAATAAATTACAAGCTTTCAGGGTCTGGCAAGCTGACATTTTCTGTGTGCGCGGGACAATTTCATATCTGCGTCGCAAAGTCGAGGGGCTGCTGGACCAAATTGCATCACACAGAGATGCCAGAGGATTAGCATAAAAATTAACACTTATATTTCAGCTTATTGTCAACCCCACTCCTGCACCGGCTGCCTCACAACAATCAATTCCTCTTAGAAATCTGATTAGATTCCATGACGCTTATTATCCCAGTCATGTCTGCCCCCTTCACCACCACACACACGCACACGCACACATCATAGGCATAGTCAGAGGCTGCCATGACCGCCATGACCATTTGTTTAAATGGAATGAAGGAGAAAATGAATCCATAGGTGTGGCGTTCCTTCTGACAGATGATACCTCGTTCTATCTGTTTACCTTGTGATTTAGTGTCTTTAGCCCCTGTAGACATCCATCCAGACATGTTGATATTGCATCGTTTGAAAGTCAAGTTCATTTAAACTCTTCTGATTTTTGTGTTTCCACCGATGGCTGCTTGTCAACCACAAAATGCGAGGGGTTTTATTCACCATTCTTCTTTTTTTTCCACTCCAAATGAGCATTTTATTTAAGTGTTTAGATTATGATCTCACTGGTTTGCCTCAGTCTTATTTATAATCAAATGCCACCAGGGTTTAATGTCTCTCTTTATTTCCACCTCCCCCCCTTTCAACATGAACTTCCCTGCATCTCATCCATCCCCAAGTACACGGCCGTCACATATACTTTATGTTTACAGCAGAAAGCTGGAATGATGCGAAAAAAGAGAAATCCCGTTTTGAGATCCCACGAGGCTGTCGCAATGAAATATTTGTCAATAACGCTTTCTGTTGAAGCACATTGCACAAGTATGTACTAAAAGCACCGCGCACGTTGGGTGGCTTTGGTAAGATTCGTGATTGTTTAGACAAATGGCATTTCATCGCATCCAGATGTCTTTAAGCTGTGCTCAACTACCATCGCAGCTTTGCTGAATGTATACAAACATCTCTTCATAACGGCATTCCTCATCTGGGCCCGCGAGCGTCACCGCGCGCTCGTCACTGAGCTGGATGACAGCCCGCCGTGCGGAGAGTTCACATTAATATGTAGCGTTCTGAGGTGAGGGTTAATGGAGGATTGATTGGTTTAGTTTAATGGAGGTAACACGTATCAATAGTGTATCAATGAAGAACAAAGCAAAACGGACTTGTTTAAGAGGTTAACATGCGATATGGAGCTTTTATTGCTTTAAGAAATAGATTTCGACGTCATTTAAAAAGTATTTTACGATCTCAAACTTTTGAAAAAGCACAGGAAAAGCAAACAAGTGGCAGCGATCGAGGTGCACCCAGGAGTTATAACATAACACTGGTAAAAAGGGTCCCGAATATAGACGCCCACAGCGCTGAGACGGGCAGAGCAGAGAGAGGGCGAAGGAACAAATCGTCTGATGTTCTAAGTGGATAACAACAGCTCCTGCTATGCCGCAGCGGAGGCGCAGAATAATTTAAACCAGCTACCCAGCGAGCGCCTCCCTCCTTTCTCCACCTCCCTCACCCCCCCGGCCACCCCTCTATTCTTATGTTAACACGGCTAAAGAGGAGTGGGCCACCCAGCAGCAGAGAGCAGAAACTTAAGTCCACGCTTCAGGAACAATAATCCATCTCTCTGCCTCTCTCTTCGCGATGTAACTTTACCCAATTGCACACACACATCCCGCCTGCTAAGGGAAACAGACAGAGCGCAGGGTACATGTTCTTTGCCTTTACAGCATATTACTTTTCAGACCGGAGTTTAAAGAATAATAAACCGGGTGCTTAACTGGGCTGTTTTCCCCTTTCAGTTAATGCCATGCAACGGCTAGGCGGGGGCGAGAAGAATTCATAAGTCTTTAAATGCAGGATAAACACTACTTGCTTTGTTGATTGTAGAGCTCTGTTGTGTTTTTTGAGCATATCCCCCTCCTTTTCCTTTTCTCTTTTTCTTTGTCTCTCTCTCTTTTCCAATCTCCAACCAGAAGGGCTGCTGTTGTGTTTGGTCTCCAAACAGCACATGTGAGGTACACACCTCGCTGACATTTTATAGGTTCAAATCCCCAAGCATGGGAGAAAGAGGGGAGGGGGGGGGGGGGGGGGGAAGTCATATTTTATACCGGCGGTTTATTTTAACGGGCGCTTGTAATTAACGCAGCATGTCCTCTATCTCCCAGCCATCTATGCCAAGGCCTTTATTTAAACAACTTTATTGTGAAATGTTTGCGTTCTCAGCGTTCGGCCAGGGCCCACACACAGAATATTATTTCATACTTCAAGGCGAGGGTGGAGGATGGAGTGGGGGGGGGGGCTTTGGAAGAGTTTACGCTTTGAGCGGTTATTGTTTTTGATTACAGCAAGGCTCTTTTTTAAAATGGATCAAGCCCGGTAACCTTGCACACACACATGTGCACACAGTCGTGCACGTCTACCGGCTCGCACTGAAGTTGCGAGCGGCTGAGAGAGAGCCTGTTTACAGAAGGGGTGTGCGAACCTGGAGCCCGAGCCGGGGCCAAGTGTACAATCTCAGCGTGATTTATGAGTAAGATCACACTATTTATGTCCAAATGAGAGCACTTGTTTAATGCTGCTGCTCGGGGGCTTCTCTTTCTGGAGTGTGTGTGTGTGTGTGTGTGTGTGTGTGTGTGTGTGTGTGTGTGTGTGTGTGTGTGTGTGTGTGTGTGTGTGTGTGTGTGTGTGTGTGTGTGTGTGTGTGTGTGTGTGTGTGTGTGTGTGTGTGTGTGTGTGTGTGTGTGTGTGTGTGTGTGTGTGTGTTCTAATGGAATTTGATGGAGAGATTGAGTGTTTACACTTGTCAAAATGACCCGGAGTTAACACGGCGCCCAACGTACACACTCCATCGATGCAACTTGGAAAGATCAGACCGTACGAGCCGATCACATGTGCCGAACATGCGGTTGCAGTTTGCCATAGTTCGTGGTGAAGGTATGATCACGGTCCATTAGTGGCTTCGACGTGTTCAACATTTCCTTATAAAGAAATGGATTTGATAACTTGGTGGACAGGAAGTCACGCACGGTGTGAGCTGTCAGCGCGTTAGCAGCTACATGTCCACACATTCCTGCACTCCTGATTCTCCTGCTTTGTATGCGAGTGCATAGAGTTGTATTCTGAATGGAAGACACATTCATATTGAGACCAGACAATGAAGCACGTGTTTATCTTATCTTCCCCGTGTGGTCTTATGCACATAAGTGTCCCTCGTAAACACAAACCATGAATGCATATATTAAAGCTCATGCAGGCCACGTTATGGGGTTTCAAATGAGAATGCAACCCATGTGATAATATAATAATATGCTAAATAGTCGAGGTCAGCGTTGAAATATTTCTGATTCAATTCTCTGACCTTCATAACACACAGCACATCAGATATTCTATTCTTATCATCTAATAATAGAGCACCCATGCTTATAGTATAATATCGTACAGTGCCAGTGCACCACCGCGCCTGCTGTCCAGCAGATCAGCTGGATCACAGATTGCCTCTGGGAAGCTAGGCGTAGTACAGTGTGCTTATAGAACACAGAGGGGATTGAGGGTGCAGACCTGCAGGAAGGAGGCGGGAGTGACTTGTGACAAAGATTGTAAGGAAGGATGCTCTGCTGCGGCCTGCTGAGCCACCAATATGCATGCAAACACAAATAGTAGATAGTAATGCTTTGGGCACTGCTTTCAAAGACAAGGGGCCTGCAAATCTGTGGTTACATTGGGTCAACTTTTTCACCGAAGCGGTTCCGGGGCTGGCTTCCTTTTAACACGCCCTGAATAATTAAAGTACAGTTTAGTTGGTTTGCTCTAAATCTTGTTATTGATTACCGTACTTTTCGGACTATAAGCCGCAACTTTTTTCCCCATTTTCTTTGTACAGCTAACGGCCACTAGGGAACCTCCTACATCTATGGGTTTTACAGGTAAAATTAACCACCTTTAACGCTATGGGCTCTATGACGCGCCCGCCACCTTTAAGCGGCGGGCTCCAGCAGGAAAAGCTGGAGGCCGGAAAAGAGTGAGACAGGTAGCGCGCCAAAGTAAAAGTGGAACCGAGAGACAGAACGAGAGCAAGACAGACGGACAGTTTAGCTGCTGCGGCTTATATGCAGGTGCGCTTTATAGTCTGAACAGTACGGTAGCTGGACTAGCTTTGGTGGCGAGGCTTACATGCTCCGATTAGAGACACGTCACATCAGGCAAAGATTTATTTATGGTGCTATGTTGCCAAACTGAAAATAATGTACGTTCATGGGAAATATACATCAGGACTCTCAGACAGTGGATTTATACTTTCAAGCTGCATCTGGTGTTAGGCTGAGACGTTAGGCTACACCTTGTTGGACGACGCGGTAAGACTAGCAGCACTTCACTCCGGAGAAGCGTAGAACGTTCTTCCTGCTTGCATCGTAGCATGTTAGTGGTGACGGCTCATGTCAGGCTATTGTTCTTAAGTGGTTCGCAAGTTGAACGGACTGCAAACCATACGAGCCACAGCGGGGAACTGGAACGTAACTCATGGCAGTGGGAAAGTGGCATGGAAGGGTTGGTCGCAGTTCAGCAGTGCTGCCAACATTGCAAAATAACTCAAACCCATGGATTTAAAAAAGTAAAATATGTTTAAACTTAAAGGTGGGGTAGGTCATTCACTTCAGAAACACGTGTTGTTATATTCCATGGAATGCTCTTACCATCCCGATAGCAATGAATACATGAAATGCTTTGACAATAAATCCACACAAAGGGTCACCTGTGGAAGCCGTAGTGCTGTAAGAAGCACGACGGCTCTGTGAGGAAGTCTGAAGGAAGAGGCAGATTTTTGCTGCGTACATTCAAATTCTAGCGCACTCGAGCTGGTTTCTCCATTCTTACCTACCCTACTTTTAAGTTAACAACTATTGTACCCATCGTCAAGGGCAACCGACCTCATTCTAGGGTTGTAGGGCTAGATTGGTTTAGACAGTGGCTTTTAAAAGTAAGTTCTTTACCCTTTATTTTCATCACCTGAGGGAATCGTTGGAAAGCAGGCTTTGGGTCATTTTAGTCATGATTTAGGAAAGAATGGGGCACTAAAAGTAAGCAGTCGTTTTGCATCTTATATATAGTGAAATGCATAAGCATGAGTAATATAATAAGTGGCTTTACATTTTGAAAGGAAAATAATCCCCTTTCCTGGTTGTAAAAGTGTACAAACAGAATGGAGTCATTGCACTGCCAACAGAAAGCTAGGCTGCATTAAAAGCGTGGTGATATCATTATAATGACAAAAACATATGCAGACACATTCTTACCTTCCCCGTGGAGTCAAGTGAGAAAAGAGGAATCTGCAAAACCATTCAATTGTGAAGGGGAGCCATCGGCGTGACCCCTGCTGGCCCTCACGCTGAACACTGACTGGAGCTGTGTGGCTCAATGAGGCAATGCACTTCTCTTAACTAAGCCTCCGACCAGACAGACGGAATGCGAGCAGGTGGACAAGTGTATTAAGTCAAACAAGTGTTTCTCATGCGCAGGCCTGCTAGGAATGTCGGGAGAAGAAATTAATTGTAGAGTTTAAAAGGATACCTTGGATGTTTGAAGTGTGATGGTATGGGTTACGTGTACAGTCAGTGGTTACCTACTGTACAACACATGTTTAGACACCTCCAGTAGAGAATGGCCCACATCAAATAATCAATATCAATTTAGAATATGGTTGCCAGGTTACTCACCCTGACAGCTGTACAGTCTGTAATAATATTATACTGTGAACTGAAATCACCAAACCTCATTTAACAAAACTGTAAGTTTACCTTGATCTACCAATCGTTGACCAGCTGTAGATGGACTCCTTGTTTCCATTGGAAGGGCCCTCTGAAGTCAACGTGATATCAACTTTTTTAGGTGGGTCTTTCCATCGTGACGCCGTGTCGAAAAATGTACATTAGCTACATTAGCTCCTGTATATTGCCTATGTCTCCAAACGGTGGCTGTTCCGACACGATCTCTGGTCGGTAATGCATTGACGACCACATATCATTTAAAGCAGGGGTGTCAAACTCAAGGCCCGGGGGCCACATCCGGCCCGCGACTTCATTTTATGTGGCCCCACAAGAGCTTGCAAAGAATATAATATGTTTATTATACGGTTACATGCTGCAGAAGCACGTTGCCCTTAAACTACATGTCCCACAATGCATCTCAAATATGACTTTTTTCTCCGAATTTGCCTTTTTTTTTTCAAAATATGCATGTTTTCATAGAATTCCTTTTTCTCAGTATTAGATTTTTATTTCAAAATGTCACTTCTATTTCTTTTTTCTCCAGAATTTGGCTTTTCTTTTTTAAATCATTTTGGGACATACGCACTGAAAAGACTTCTGCTTTCAGACGTAGTTAATTATGAAGTTATTACCCTATCCAATGATAATCCAATGCAGAGGCAATGATGTACATTATTTTATATATATGATATATTTATATATGTATTTTTATATAGTCTTAAATTTACAACCGGCCCTTTGAGTGCAACCATAATGCTGATGTGGCCCGCGATGAAATTGAGTTTGACACCCCTGATTTAAAGCCAAAGAAAGACAACTTCACAGCAGTCCAACGAGTGTAAAGGCCGAGCATACACAGCCTTTAGAGTGTACTGTAAGATGTTAACTGCTTCCTGTTTCTGTCTTACTCTTTCTTTCTTGCTATCAATGTCCCTGTCTCCATCCTCTCCATTCAGCCCTCCATCAGCCGCCTCTACCCCCTCCCCCATGTGTTGTGGTGTGAGAGGCTATAGGGGATAAAGTGAGGTGTAGACACTTCTTTAGCCCGGCGGAGGCCAAACAGATCGAACACAGAGAGCACCTGGCTGCTGGGTAATCCGCTCTGAGAACTCCTACACTCTCCCGCCTGTATCGTCACCGTCTACACACTGCCCCCCCCCTTCTTCTTCTGATTTACTCAGGTACTTCTTGTCTCAATACATCTGATGTGTTTGGACAATGTGCTTCACGGTTAGAGATAAAGACAAAGAGATACATCCAGACATTTCATACAGGCTAAAGCAAACTCCAAAGTACAATTCCCCCGCTGTCAAATATTGTCATTTTTTGTAATAGTGTAATACAATTAAAAGGCACACACTTTCTCTCTCTGACTCACACAAACACATTCCCAAGTGCTTTTCAGCCCAACAAGTGGGGCAGTGGCCATTCACCGGAGCTCTATCGATCGTACCTGGCTGCGCCAAACTCTCCACTGTGTCATTCAAACCTTTTCAATTTATAATCACCAGCTTCAACATTGGAACAAGTCCCTGTACTGTCACACACACACACACACACACACACACACACACACACACACACACACACACACACACACACACACACACACACACACTCGAAAACAGAGATATGTGTTTGGATGCTTACTTGTACTGTACGCACACAGGAAAGAATGCAAAAGCCATAAAGACACACAACTACACATGCACTTAAACACATGCAGAAACACCCTTTATTGCTATTCAAACCACACACACACACACACACACACCACACACACACACACACACACACACACACACACACACACACACACACACACACACACACACACACACCACCACACACACACACACACACACACACACACACACACACACACACACCTCAGGGTTACTGTTAGCACACATATTTCTTCAGACAACTATTCAAAAGGCTTTATTGTATTTTTCGATGCCAGCTGGCAAATAATATTTAGATCCATATGCATACAGAAAATGTGTGCAGTGTGTGTGTGTGTGTGTGTGTGTGTGTGTGTGTGTGTGTGTGTGTGTGTGTGTGTGTGTGTGTGTGTGTGTGTGTGTGTGTGGTGTGTGTGTGTGTGTGTGTGTGTGTGTGTGTGTGTGTGTACCTGGCCCCGTCTTGTGCCCAGCCCCAGACTGTAGCCAGCTTTGACCTTGGGCTCCGCCATATTCATTACATCATTAAGTTACCTCTTCATTAACTTTTCATTGTTTATGGAGGAGGCATCAGGAAGAGCCGAGACGGGGGCGGCGAGGTGTTGGTGGGGGCGCGTTATAAAAAGAAAAACCTTATCCATGGCTGGGCATCTGGGTCCGGTTCTGTGTGTGTGTGTGTGTGTGTGTGTGTGTGTGTGTGTGTGTGTGTGTGTGTGTGTGTGTGTGTGTGTGTGTGTGTGTGTGTGTGTGTGTGTGTGTGTGTGTGTGTGTGTGTGTCGAGATTAGACAAGGTTTTGTGGAAGGTTTGATTATCCAGACTGAGAGATTGTGAACAATGGGACTCTCATTCAACACATGATGCCCCAGTTGCCTCCAACATAGCACTGACTCGACCATTTCGACTGTCATGTTTTAAACAAACTGATCATGTTTTAAATATGAATCTTAAAGAACATTGTGTAACACGTACAACTGAAAGAAACGTGACTTTATGAACACGGAAAGTTTAAGGAAAAGATTGTTGTTTGGCTCAAAATAAGCACGTTTGTCACATACAAGAGAAACGTGTTGTCTGGTCTCACGGTGAAAGTCCCGTCACAGTTACAACGGTGGCGAGACGTAAGTGTCATCTCCTTGCTAGTCATACTTATAAACGACCAATAAAACCTAGCAGGTAAGGTAGTCGACCGTACCGCCTGACACAAGTCCAACCGGCTGTTTACCAGATACAACTAGACAGCTACTTCGTTGTCCAAGACCAATTCTGCTATGCAGGTCAGACAGCGTTCTTATAAGGTTGGGTAAGGTCCTTCTTTATAAGTGATGACGTTATGGGCCTTATCTGTCTAATATGCAAAAGGGTCCAAGCAGACTGGCTATCAGTTATAATCACGTGATGAATTATGATCATTGGAGGCTTTTAAGGTGGAAGTCTAAACGGATTTGTCGGACCATTTGACTTCCAAGAAACACAGCATTGTTAGTTATATTTGCTCCAAAAACATATAAGTTACAATTCTAGTTTGTGGGAAGTAGAAAAGGAAAATGTGTAAAGTCAAAGTCCGGAGGTCTCAACCACACTTTGGACGCAGCAGACCGCTGTTCCTCGGTGTCGGTCTGACTCCACAATGGCAGCAACCGTTCCCTAATCTCGACCAAGTAGTTGTTGTTAAATGACTCACTGTGGTAGGTTCGTATGGTGTGGCTCACATGTCTTATTTGGCCGGCCGTGTTTTTGCTCAGCATTGGGGTTTCCTAACTAATGTTAGTCTCAGAGAAAGAGCCTACCCTGATCTGCTTATTTGATTACAACAATAAGAATGTAATCCCAAAAAAGACAAATACAATGCAAGTGTATGTTAGGGACTTGTTCTGCTCGTCTTGACAACAGCCACTCGTTAAATGGTGGCGTATCATCGGTCATTCGGGGTCGACTAGGTTTTTACTTGTAATTATCCTCTGGTCTATTTTGGACTCCGTGTCCTTGGGTCCCTTTTGGATACGATCTCTACTTTGACCAATGTTTTCTCCGCACATCGGGACATTCACCCCTGACTGTTTCAGGGTTTTTAATGGGCATCCGCCCGTGCGTAGCTGTGTGGAGTCCGAGCGGAGTGTTACTGGCAAAGAGAAGCAGCTCAGCGGAATATCGGTGGATAAATAAAGGTTTCAAATGTGGCATTTGGCGATGCATTCAATGCCCTTAATGAGCAATGGGTATTTCCCCCCCCACAATGGTTGTGAAGATAAGCAATTGAAATAGAAAGCACCCACAATTGCATGATCTGTTACCATGAAACATCATCTATCTGAAATCTGATAGAACATATTTGCGAGGCGCTGTTGTGCTTCCACACCACTCTGGCTCTCTGTCATTAGCGATGCATCGCCCCGACCGCAGGCACAGATTGTGTTTAAAAAAAACAACACAAAAAGCAGTCCTTGCCAGCCACCATCCACCATTGCAGGCCAATTATAAATGGCAAATCACTGTACAGCGATGCTTACTCACTCTCCTCCTCTCACTCACTCTTTTTAACGGCAGCGCCTGGCCAGGCTCCACGGCTTCTCTTGAATAACATGTGTAGACGACCCTTTGTGTTACAAGCTGCTGGACGCTTGTTAGTTCACACTTTTTCCCTGACGGAGCTCAGAGGGGGGGGAAGAGCGAGAGAAATTCATACTTTATCACCTTGAGATTTGTGTTCACACTTGAAATGCATGGATCTAATTGTGTAACACTTTGAGGTGATATGAGCTGAGGTTAAACTGGGGTTTAGTCAAAAGGTAAAACTACAGTGACAGATTACTAACCAACTAACCGAGTTAAAGTCAGGAACGAGGGAACCGACAATTAGGCCATCGCCCTTCTTAAGAAACTGTTTTACAAAAGCCTGAGATGTATATCTGCTGTGATGGAAATATGATTCATAATCATAGGACTAGGTATCTTTCGTCATTGGGAAAATATATCTATTGTTATTTTGATATGGAATAATGGAAATTGAAATGCCTCTTTAAGAGCACACTTGATTTAACAACAGTAGGTCTTTCCGCAACTGAAAAAGAGGTTGCCCACCTTGAGAGTAAATCCAAATACAGTATGTAGTCTCCAAGATTCCACAGACTGCCAAACGTGTAGCTTGAACTGAAATGAAATGCATAGCTGAGAGCATAATACCCCCTTTAAAGGTCCAACATCATCATGAAACCCGTAGGAAAGGACCCAACACATTACATGGAGGGAAAGGCAAGGCAGAAATCAGACCGCGTGCTCAACTGTAAAACAAAACATAAGCCTAGTTGTAGGCATTGAAAGCGCCTAAATGAAAGAACGCATGCTTGGTGCTTAAAGATACGGTAGAGTGAGTCAGCTGATGCAAGATGCACTGGTGATATTTTTAAATCTGTTTTTTTATTGGAAGACACAAATGATGAAAAAAAAATCCGTCCCTATATAAGTGTTTCCTATTTTCCCTTCCTTGCTTACCGGCATTGATATCCTCTGTACTACTAAAGCTTAATCGATTTACAGAAAGGAGTTTGAGTATATATTTGAGTATATAGAAAAAAAATATATATATATTTGAGTATATAGAAAAAAAATATATATATATTTGAGTATATAGAAAAAATATATATATATATTTGAGTATATAGAAAAAAAATATATATATATTTGAGTATATAGAAAAAAAAAATATATATATTTGAGTATAGAAAAAAAAAGTGAATACCAACATGTCTAGTGGCCGCTTCAAAATCAAACTGAAAATCATGTAAGCTAGCCAAATTGTAATCGAAAATGCCAAATCTCCAATGGTGGCGAATTAGGAAGAAAAAAAAATATATATATTAGGCCAAATCTGACCGCACAAAAGCTTCTCTCAGCAATCTTGAGGTGTTACCACAAAAAGACTAACTATGCATCCCTTTGTGCACGCTTTCGGTCTCCAAACACGCAAGTTACAAAGCGTTTCTCCTAAACAGCAGTGAGCACCCCGCCCACATACATCTCACTCCACATGTGTGTCCTGTACAGTATCAGGTAGCGCAGTCCTCAGGTAATTACCTCTCCGTCTGCAGCTGCCTACGAGCCACCAAGGTGTGAAGTTGTTGTACGCACCTGTAAGGTGTCAAGGACTCTCTGTTTATTGTAACAACATTCCTGCGTCCTTGCCTGATAAAATGCATACAATGTGCCTCAGTCCCAACGGCACAATGGAGCGAGACAAAGCATCAGAGAGAACGCACGAGTCTGGAGATGAGATGGCTTTTTGTTTATCTGACAGGTAACATCCCACCTTCTTCTCTTCTCTGTCTCGGAGACAGTTGTGTCTGCCGCGCGGCATTACTGTCAGGCTGATCTATGATGGAGCCACTCTGACTTCCTCGTGTTAGCCTCGTGGCTGTGTTCACAGATAGGCCCATTGTTAACAAGTGCAGAGGACTGTAGGCCAGGCGAAATAATGACAATGAGGAGAGGAAGATGTTTTAGTTTTCTTTGCATTTCAAGAAGAGTCAAAATGTCGAGAATGAAGTCAAAATGTTGAAGAAGAAATGTTCCAGATAAGTGCCAGGTAAAGAAAAGAAATCAGAGAAGCAAGATGTGTTGGAACTAAGTCAGAACGTTGTGAACAATCTTGAAATGTTGAGAAGAAACATCACATTTTTGTTAAAAATCTAATTAGCTTTAGCGCATGAAAGGTTCATGTTATGTTCAACCTTTCAACTTAATTATCTAAAAACAGAATCAAAAAAGCGAGATTAAGTCAGAATTCAAACAAAATGTTGAGAATAAATCAGATTATCAACATTTTGACTTTAAAAACATTTTAAATGTATCAGAGAAGCAGGATTAATTAATGTCAAATGTTGAAGTTGAAATGTTGAAATAAATAATAAACTTTTAGGAATACATCTAATTCGGATTAGCACATTAACTAAAAGGTTGATATGTTTCTCAACCTTTCAACTTCATTCTTGAAATACAAAATATGAACAAAACATAGAAGTAAGATTGAATTGGAATGAAGTCACATGTGTTGGGAATACACTTAACTTGTTGATAATGAACATCAAACTGTTGAAAATAAATCTAATTATCTTTAGCGCGACCATTTGATTTCTGTTTGAAAGGGAGGAACATAGTCTGAGAGAAGGTTAGCATTTATAAAGTTAGCATGTGCATACCGTTAGCATGTGCATACCGTTAGCATGTGTAAACCGTCCTTCCCTTTAGCATAACATAAGGGAAAGTCTGTTTGTTTAGAAAGTAATATCCTAATCAAAAGATCTATGGAAACGACATCGAGCGGCTTATTCCTGAACTCCAAACCAAGAAGTCTGGTTTGACTTCTCAGAGATCTTCAAATGTCATTACCGTACGCCTGCGCATTCTGTGTATTCTGCTGCGGTTTTTCCAGTTTAGTGTGACGCACAGCACAACACCGAGCGACTGCAAATGGTTCAGCACAACGTTACAAGTGTAAGCAACTTCAAAACATTTCAAAACACACGTAGGTGGTTATTCCTAGTGGCAGAGTGAGTCGGTGCAGGACACACGGAGCTGACTGGGATCAATAGCGTTAGCGCTTAGCTAACAGAGAGCTGTCATGAGACCAAACACAGACCTCAGCCGTACCCACAGCTATCCCAGTATGACTGGGAGCACCACAAGGGAAATGAGGGTGTGTGTGTGTGTGTGTGTGTGTGTGTGTGTGTGTGTGTGTGTGTGTGTGTGTGTGTGTGTGTGTGTGTGTGTGTGTGTTGTGCACATGTGTGTAAGAGAGAGACCTCAGAGCCCTGGGGACAGAGTGTCACATAAGCTCCATCACAAGGCCGCTTTATTGGGCCTGGCATGGGTCAGACCCCTACTGTCATCTTCAAATATGCCGCCACCTGCTCACACACACATACACACACACTCAGACATCCGTATGTGTGTACGCGCTCACCACACACACGCTCATGCATACACAAACCGGCACACATGGCTTGCAAAGAATTCATCTGGTGTTTTCTGGTAATTGCAACAAAAACACCAAATCTGGACATGTCACATCCATTTCCCAGGACCCCAGAGTGGAGGGCTAATTTCAAACAGCCTACCCCTCTCACACGCAGACCTCTGTCTTTTTTTTCCCTTCACCCACCCTTCTTCTTTTTTTTTTTTGCTTCACCCTCTCTTCTCAGAGGCGGAAAAAAGGCAGCCTTTTATACAGCGGCCAGTTCTGCAGACGGTTATTTGCTTAAGAGAGGCACAAACTGACTGATATTCTTCATCCGTCTACCCGGAAAGCGCTCATGCCACTCTGCCTTCAGATTCCACATGTCTAAGATATACGCCCAGGCCTCCGTGCCAGGGACTCAGCCGCCAATAATTTAAATTAATAAGATTTGCAACCCCACTACAATCAGCCTCGAATGCATAAGCAAATCAGCTGCCTCCTTTCTTTCTAGTTGTTGCCGTATTCAATCCAATAAAATGTAGATTTAGTAGCATGCTTTATATATATATTTTTGACTTTGTGCGACACACAACTGGCACGCTGAACTCTCCATTATCACAACATTAGCGTGTACGAGTGTGTGCGTGTGAAGCATGTGTGCGCTTTTTTTCCCCTCAAGTGTGTATGACCGTGTGAATCGGTGTGTGCGCACATGTCTGTTCTGTGTGATACTTGTGTGTGTGTGTGTGTGTGTGTGTGTGTGTGTGTGTGTGTGTGTGTGTGTGTGTGTGTGTGTGTGTGTGTGTGTGTGTGTGTGTTCCCTGATGGAGATAAGTCTGAGTGGTTAGAAGGGAACAGATGTCAGCTGGTGTCGGCTGCCAGGAAGACTGAACAAAGCCAATCACGTTACCTTCCTGTCCAAAACGCATGGCAGAGGGAGACCTGCATCTAACAACAATTTGCTGTATTAACTCTGAGCATGCCACCCTGCCTGCACCCCCCCCCCACCTCAAACACACATAAATACACACACCACCATCATCCTGTTTGGAGTAAACGACTGCTGGAGATATGAAAGATTGCAGGGGAAAATAACAAAATGGCGTCCGTAATATGATCTGCCCCTTGTTGCTACAGTAGCTTACTCATTCATATGACTGACAGTGTTCCTTAAAAATGATCCTGAACCGTCTTTCTTTCCAAGCTATCATTCTTTCAATCAGATGATTACACGCAGTCAATTCCAATGTCCAGTCGTTGGAAAAGTATTCAGATTATTTACCTATTACTAAAACCACACTGTAAAAGTAAAAGTACTGCAAGGAGAATGGTACTTAAGTAAAACTATTTGAGTACAATAAGGACATTTACTCAAAGCATTCAGAGTAAAATAACTAATTATTTAAACATTTAAAAATATACAGTACATGTAAGAAGCTTTGACTGTAACATATTTTTTTAACATAAAACCTCTTAATTCCAATACGTGTTCTGGTAAGCCACTCGTGGTTTTAGTTGCTTAAATATAATTGTTGAAGTGTTAATCTTTACCAAATAATAATATTTTAAACAAAATCTGAATGTATAAAGTATCTAGAAACAAAATCTGTAAAATAAATGTAGTAGAGTAAAAGTACACTATTCACCTCTGAAATGTACTGGAGTAGAAGTACAAAGTAGCACAACATTGAAACACCCAAGTACCTCAAAATGGTACTTAAGTTTCTTTTTGTCGCTGCTTTTAATTGAACTATTCATATCTTAAACTGCACTGTAACTTGTATCCATGTATTTTTCCTTAATGTTTATTGTATTAGCT